>NW_018744330.1:0-18043 GCF_001683475.1 Chenopodium quinoa | reverse complement strand
AAATAGCTTTGTTTGAATGTGTTTGACGTTCATTTAATACAATTAGCTTTGTAGAATGTATTTGACTTTCATTTGATTCAATTAGCTTTGTTTGAATGTGTGTGACTTTCATTCGATTCAATTAGCTTTGTAGAATGTATTTGACTTTCATTTGATTCAAAATCTTTGTTTGAATGTGTTTGACTTTCATTTGATTCAAATAGCTTTGTTTGAATGTGTTTACTTTCATTTGATTCAATTAGCTTTGTAGAATGTATTTGACTTTCATTTGAGTCAAATAACTTTGTTTGACTTTTTTTGACTTTCATTTGTTTCAATTTGCATTGTAGAATGTATTTGACTTTCATTTTCTTCAAATAGCTTTGTTTGAATGTGTTTGACCTTTATTTAATTCAATTTGCTTTGTAGAATGCATTTCACTTTCATTTGATTTATATAGCTTTGTTTGATTGTGTTTGACTATCATTTAATGTAAAAAGCTTTTTTTGAATGTGTTTGACTTTCATTTGATTTAAAAGGCTTTATTTGAACGTGTTTGACTTTCATTTGATGCAATTAGCTTTGTAGAATGTATTTTACTTTTATTTGATTTAATTAGCTTTGTTTGAATTTATTTGACTCTCATTTGATTCAAATAGCTTTGTTTGAATGTGTTTGACTTTCATTTGATTCAATTAGCTTTGTAGAATGTATTTGACATTCATTTAATTAAAATAGCTTTGTTTGAATGTGTTTGACTTTCATTTGATTCAAATAGCTTTATTTGAATGTGTTTGACTTTCATTTAATACAATTAGCTTTGTAGAATGTATTTGACTTTCATTTGATTCAATTAGCTTTGTTTGAATGAGTTTGACTTTCATTTGATTCAATTAGCTTTGTAGAATGTATTTGACTCTCATTTGATTCAAATAGCTTTGTTTGAATGCGTTTAACTTTCATTTGATTCAATTAGCTTTGTAGAATGCATTTCACTTTCATTTGACTTAAATAACTTTGTTTCAATGCGTTTGACTTTCATTTGATTCAAATAGCTTTATTTTAATGTGTTTGACTTTCATTTGATACAATTAGCTTTGTTGAACGTATTTGACATTCATTTAATTAAAATAGCTTTGTTTGAATGTGTTTGACTTTCATTTAATACAATTAGCTTTTGTAGAATGTATTTGACTTTCATTTGATTCAATTAGCTTTGTTTGAATGTGTTTGACTTTCATTTGATTCAATTTGCTTTGTAGAATGTATTTGACTTTCATTTGATTCAAATAGTTTATTTGAATGTGTTTTGACTTTCGTTTGATTCAATTAGCTTTGTAGAATGTATTTGACATTCATTTAATTAAAATAGCTTTGTTTGAATGTTTTTTACTTTCATTTGATTGAAATAGCTTTATTTGAATGTGTTTGACTTTCATTTAATACAATTAGCTTTGTAGAATGTATTTTGACTTTTATTTGATTCAATTAGCTTTGTTTGAATGAGTTTGACTTTCATTTGATTCAATTAGCTTTGTAGAATGTATTTGACTCTCATTTGATTCAAATAGCTTTGTTTGAATGCGTTTAACTTTCATTTGATTCAATTAGCTTTGTAGAATGCATTTCACTTTCATTTGATTTAAATAACTTTGTTTCAATGCGTTTGACTTACATTTGATTCAAATAGCTTTATTTTAATGTGTTTGACTTTCATTTGATACAATTAGCTTTGTTGAACGTATTTGACATTCATTAGATTAAAATAGCTTTGTTTGAATGTGTTTGAATTTCATTTGATTCAAATAGCTTTATTTGAATGTGTTTGACTTTCATTTAATACAATTAGCTTTGTAGAATGTATTTGACTTTCATTTGATTCAATTAGCTTTGTTTGAATGAGTTTGACTTTCATTTGATTCAATTAGCTTTGTAGAATGTATTTGACTCTCAGTTGATTCAAATAGCTTTTGTTTGAATGCGTTTAACTTTCATTTGATTCACTTAGCTTTGTAAAATGCATTTCACTTTCATTTGATTTAAATAACTTTGTTTCAATGCGTTTGACTTTCATTTGATTCAAATAGCTTTATTTTAATGTGTTTGACTTTCATTTGATACAATTAGCTTTGTTGAACGTATTTGACATTCATTTAATTAAAATAGCTTTGTTTGAATGTGTTTGACTTTCATTTAATACAATTAGCTTTGTAGAATGTATTTGACTTTCATTTGATTCAATTAGCTTTAATTGAATGTGTTTGACTTTCATTTGATTCAATTTGCTTTGTAGAATGTATTTGACTTTCATTTGATTCAAATAGCTTTATTTGAATGTGTTTGACTTTCATTTGATTCAATTAGCTTTGTAGAATGTATTTGACATTCATTTAATTAAAATAGCTTTGTTTGAATGTGTTTGACTTTCATTTGATTCAAATTGCTTTATTTGAATGTGTTTTGACTTTCATTTAATACAATTAGCTTTGTAGAATGTATTTGACTTTCATTTGATTCAATTAGCTTTGTTTGAATGACTTTGACTTTCATTTGTTTCAATTAGCTTTGTAGAATGTATTTGACTCTCATTTGATTCAAATAGCTTTGTTTGAATGCGTTTAACTTTCATTTGATTCAATTAGCTTTGTAGAATGCATTTCACTTTCATTTGATTTAAATAACTTTGTTTCAATGCGTTTGACTTTCATTTGATTCAAATAGCTTTTATTTTAATGTGTTTGACTTTCATTTGATACAATTAGCTTTGTTGAACGTATTTGACATTCATTTTGATTAAAATAGCTTTGTTTGAATGTGTTTGACTTTCATTTGATTCAATTTGCTTTGTTTGAATGTGTTTTGACTTTCATTTGTTTCTATTAGCATTGTTGAATGTATTTGACTTTCATTTGATTCAATTAGCTTTGTTTGAATGTGTTTGACTTTCATTTGATTCAATTAGCTTTGTAGAATGTATTAGACTTTTATTTGATTTAATTAGCTTTGTTTGAATGTTTTTGACTCTCATTTGATTCAAATAGCTTTGTTTGAATGTGTTTGACTTTCATTTGATCCAATTAGCTTAGTAGGATGTATTTGACTTTCATTTGATTCAAATAGCTTTGTTTGAATGTTTTTGACTTTCATTTGATTCAATTAGCTTTGTAGAATGTATTTGACTTTTATTTGATTTAATTAGCTTTGTTTGAACATGTTTGACTCTCATTTGATTCAAATAGCTTTGTTTGAATGTGATTGAATTTTGATTTGATTCAATTTGCTTTGTAGGTTGCATTTCACATTCATTTGATTTATATAGCTTTGTTGAATGTGTTTGACTTTCATTTAAATTAAAAAGCTTTTTTAGAATGTGTTTGACTTTTATTTGATTTAAAAGGCTTTGTTTGAATGTGTTTGACTTTCATTTGATTCAATTAGCTTTGTAGAATGTATTTTACTTTTATTTGATTTAATTAGCTTTGTTTGAATTTATTTGACTCTCCTTTGATTCAAATAGCTTTGTTTGAATGTGTTTGACTTTCATTTGATTCAATTAGGTTTGTAGAATGTATTTGACTTTTATGTGATTCAAATAGCTTTATTTGAATGTGTTTGACTTTCATTTGATTCAATTAGCTTTGTAGAATGTATTTGACTTTCATTTGATTCAAAATCTTTGTTTGAATGTGTTTGACTTTCATTTGATTCAAATAGCTTTTTTTGAATGTGTTTTACTTTCATTTGATTCAATTAGCTTTGTAGAATGTATTTGACTTTCATTTGAGTCAAATAACTTTGTTTGACTTTTTTTTGACTTTCATTTGTTTCAATTTGCATTGTAGAATGTATTGACTTTCATTTAATTCAAATAGCTTTTGTTTGAATGTGTTTGACTTTCAATTGATTCAATTAGCTTTATAGAATGTATTTGACCGTCATTCGATTCAAATAGCTTTGTTTGAATGTGTTTGAATTTTCATTTAATTCAATTTGCTTTGAAGAATGCATTTCACTTTCATTAGATTTATATAGCTTTGTTTGAATGTGTTTGACTTTCATTTAAATTAAAAAGCTTTTTTTTAATGTGTTTGACTTTCATTTGATTTAAAAGGCTTTGTTTGAATGTGTTTGACTTTCATTTGATTCAATTAGCTTTGTAGAATGTATTTCACTTTCATTTGATTTAAATAACTTTGTTTTCAATGCGTTTGACTTTCATTTGATTCAAATAGCTTTATTTTAATGTGTTTTGACTTTCATTTGATACAATTAGCTTTGTTGAACGTATTTGACATTTATTTGATTAAAATAGCTTTGTTTGAATGTGTTTGACTTTCATTTGATTCAATTTGCTTTGTTTGAATGTGTTTGACTTTCATTTGATTCTATTAGCTTTGTGAATGTATTTGACTTTCATTTGACTCAAATAACTTTGTTTGACTGTGTTTGACTTTCATTTGTTTCAATTTGCTTTGTAGAATGTATTTGACTTTCATTTTATTCAAATAGCTTTGTTTGAATGTGTTTGACTTTCATTTGATTCAATTAGCTTTGTAGAATGTATTTGACATTCATTTAATATAAATAGATTTGTTTGAATGTGTTTGACTTTCATTTTATTCAATTAGCTTTGTTTGAATGTGTCTGACTTTCATTTGATTCAATTAGCTTTCCAGAATGTATTTGACTTTCATTTAATTCAAATAGATTTGTTTGAATGTGTTTGACTTTCATTTGATTCAATTAGCTTTGTTTGAATGTGTTTGACTTTCCTTTGATTCAATTAGCTATGTAGAATGTATGTGACTTTCATTTAATTCAAATAGCTTTGTTTGAATGTGTTTGACTTTCAATTGATTCAATTAGCTTTATAGAATGTATTTGACCGTCATTTGATTCAAATAGCTTTGTTTGAATGTGTTTGAATTTAATTTAATTCAATTTGCTTTGTAGAATGCATTTCACTTTCATTTGATTTATATAGCTTTTGTTTGAATGTGTTTGACTTTCATTTAAATTAAAAAGCTTTTTTTGAATGTGTTTGACTTTCATTTGATTTAAAAGGCTTTGTTTGAATGTGTTTGACTTGCATTTGATTCAATTAGCTTTGTAGAATGTATTTTACTTTTATTTGATTTAATTAGCTTTGTTTGAATTGATTTGACTCTCATTTGATTCAAATACCTTTTTTTGAATGTGTTTGACTTTCATTTGATTCAATTAGCTTTGTAAAAATGTATTTGACTTTCATTTGATTCGAAATCTTTGTTTGAATGTGTTTGACTTTCATTTGATTCAATTAGCTTTGTTTGAATGTGTTTGACATTAATTTAATTCAATTAGCTTTGTAGAATGTATTAGACTTTTATTTGATTTAATTAGCTTTCTTTGAATGTATTTGACTCTCATTTGATTCAAATAGCTTTGTTTGAATGTGCTTGACTTTCATTTGATTCAATTAGCTTTGTTTGAATGTGTTTGACTTTCATTTGATTCAATTAGCTTTGTTTGAATGTGTTTGACTTTCATTTGATTCAATTAGCTTTGTAGAATGTATTTGACTTTCATTTGACTCAAATAACTTTGTTTGACTGTGTTTGACTTTCATTTGTTTCAATTTGCTTTGTAGAATGTATTTGACTTTCATTTTATTCAAATAGCTTTGTTTGAATGTGTTTGACTTTCATTTGATTCAATTAGCTTTTGTAGAATGTATTTGACATTCATTTAATTTAAATAGATTTGTTTGAATGTGTTTGACTTTCATTTGATTCAATTAGCTTTGTTTGAATGTGTTTGACTTTAATTTAATTCAATTAGCTTTGTAGAATGTATTAGACTTTTATTTGATTTAATTAGCTTTGTTTGAATGTATTTGACTCTCATTTGATTCAAATAGCTTTGTTTGAATGTGCTTGACTTTCATTTGATTCAATTACCTTTGTTTGAATGTGTTTGACTTTCATTTGATTCAATTAGCTTTGTTTGAATGTGTTTGACTTTAATTTAATTCAATTAGCTTGGTAGAATGTATTAGGCTGTTATTTGATTTAATTAGCTTTGTTTGGATGTATTTGACTCTCATTTGATTCAAATAGATTTGTTTGAATGTGTTTGACTTTCATTTGATTCAATTAGCTTTGTTTTGAATGTGTTTGACTTTCATTTGATTCAATTAGCTTTGTAGAATGTATTTGACTTTCATTTAATTCAAAATAGATTTATTTGAATGTGTTTGACTTTCATTTGATTCAATTAGCTTTTTTGAATGTGTTTGACTTTCATTTGATTCAATTAGCTTTGTAGAATGTATTTGACTTTCATTTAATTCAAATAGCTTTGTTTGAATGTGTTTGACTTTCAATTGATTCAATTAGCTTTGTAGAATGTATTTGACCGTCATTTGATTCAAATAGCTTTGTTTGAATGTGTTTGAATTTCATTTAATTCAATTTGCTTTGAAGAATGCATTTCACTTTCATTAGATATATATAGCTTTGTTTGAATGTGTTTGACTTTCATTTAAATTAAAAAGCTTTTTTTGAATGTGTTTTGACTTACATTTGATTTAAAAGGCTTTGTTTTGAATGTGTTTGACTTTCATTTGATTCAATTAGCTTTGTAGAATGTATTTCACTTTCATTTGATTTAAATAACTTTGTTTCAATGCGTTTGACTTTCATTTGATTCAAATAGCTTTATTTTAATGTGTTTGAATTAGCTTTGTTTGGATGTATTTGACTCTCATTTGATTCAAATAGATTTGTTGAATGTGTTTGACTTTCATTTTATTCAAATAGCTTTGTTTGAATGTGTTTGACTTTCATTTGATTCAATTATCTTTGTAGAATGTATTTGACTCTCATTTGATTCAAATAGCTTTGTTTGAATGCGTTTAACTTTCATTTGATTTCAATAAGCATTGTAGAATACATTTCACTTTCATTTAATTTAAACAACTTTGTTTGAATGTTTTTGACTTTCATTTGACTCAAATAGCTTTATTTGGTTGCGTTTGACTTTCATTTGATACAATTAGCTTTGTAGAACGTATTTAACTTTCATTTGATTCAAATAGCTTTGTTTGAATGTGTTTGACTTTCATTTGATTCAATTAGCTTTGTAGAATGTATTTGACTTTCATTTGACTCAAATAACTTTGTTTGACTGTGTTTGACTTTCATTTGTTTTCAATTTGCTTTGTAGAATGTATTTGACTTTCATTTTATTCAAATAGCTTTGTTTGAATGTGTTTGACTTTCATTTGATTCAATTAGCTTTGTAGAATGTATTTGACATTCATTTAATTTAAATAGATTTGTTTGAATGTGTTTGACTTTCATTTGATTCAATTAGCTTTGTTTGAATGTGTTTGACTTTCATTTGATTCAATTAGCTTTGTAGAATGTATTTGACTTTCATTTAATTCAAATAGATTTATTTGAATGTGTTTGACTTTCATTTGATTCAATTAGCTTTGTTTGAATATGTTTAACTTTCATTTGATTCAATTAGCTTTGTAGAATGTATTTGACTTTCATTTAATTCAAATAGCTTTGTTTGAATGTGTTTTGACTTTCAATTGATTCAATTAGCTTTATAGAATGTATTTGACCGTCATTCGATTCAAATAGCTTTGTTTGAATGTGTTTGAATTTCATTTAATTCAATTTGCTTTGAAGAATGCATTTCACTTTCATTAGATTTATATAGCTTTGTTTGAATGTGTTTGACTTTCATTTAAATTAAAAAAGCTTTTTTTGAATGTGTTTGACTTTCATTTGATTTAAAAGGCTTTGTTTGAATGTGTTTGACTTTCATTTGATTCAATTAGCTTTGTAGAATGTATTTCACTTTCATTTGATTTAAATAACTTTGTTTCAATGCGTTTGACTTTCATTTGATTCAAATAGCTTTATTTTAATGTGTTTGACTTTCATTTGATACAATTAGCTTTGTTGAACGTATTTGACATTTATTTGATTAAAATAGCTTTGTTTGAATGTGTTTTGACTTTCATTTGATTCAATTTGCTTTGTTTGAATGTGTTTGACTTTCATTTGATTCTATTAGCTTTGTAGAATGTATTTGACTTTCATTTGACTCAAATAACTTTGTTTGACTGTGTTTGACTTTCATTTGTTTCAATTTGCTTTGTAGAATGTATTTGACTTTCATTTTATTCAAATAGTTTTGTTTGAATGTGTTTGACTTTCATTTGATTCAATTAGCTTTGTAGAATGTATTTGACATTCATTTAATATAAATAGATTTGTTTGAATATGTTTGACTTTCATTTGATTCAATTAGCTTTGTTTGAATGTGTTTGACTTTCATTTGATTCAATTAGCTTTGTAGAATGTATTTGACTTTCATTTAATTCAAATAGATTTGTTTGAATGTGTTTGACTTTCATTTGATTCAATTAGCTTTGTTTGAATGTGTTTTGACTTTCCTTTTGATTCAATTAGCTTTGTAGAATGTATTTGAGCTTTCATTTAATTCAAATAGCTTTGTTTGAATGTGTTTTGACTTTCAATTGATTCAATTAGCTTTGTTAGAATGTATTTGACCGTCATTTGATTCAAATAGCTTTGTTTGAATGTGTTTGAATTTAATTTAATTCAATTTGCTTTGTAGAATGCATTTCACTTTCATTTGATTTATATAGCTTTGTTTGAATGTGTTTGACTTTCATTTAAATTAAAAAGCTTTTTTAGAATGTGTTTGACTTTTATTTGATTTAAAAGGCTTTGTTTGAATGTGTTTGACTTTCATTTGATTCAATTAGCTTTGTAGAATGTTATTTTACTTTTATTTGATTTAATTAGCTTTGTTTGAATTTATTTGACTCTCCTTTGATTCAAATAGCTTTGTTTGAATGTGTTTGACTTTCATTTGATTCAATTAGGTTTGTAGAATGTATTTGACTTTTATGTGATTCAAATAGCTTTATTTGAATGTGTTTGACTTTCATTTGATTCAATTAGCTTTGTAGAATGTATTTGACTTTCATTTGATTCAAAATCTTTGTTTGAATGTGTTTGACTTTCATTTGATTCAAATAGCTTTTTTTGAATGTGTTTTTACTTTCATTTGATTCAATTAGCTTTGTAGAATGTATTTGACTTTCATTTGAGTCAAATAACTTTTGTTTGACTTTTTTTGACTTTCATTTGTTTCAATTTGCATTGTAGAATGTATTGACTTTCATTTAATTCAAATAGCTTTGTTTGAATGTGTTTGACTTTCAATTGATTCAATTAGCTTTATAGAATGTATTGACCGTCATTCGATTCAAATAGCTTTTGTTTGAATGTGTTTGAATTTCATTTAATTCAATTTGCTTTGAAGAATGCATTTCACTTTCATTAGATTTATATATAGCTTTGTTTGAATGTGTTTGACTTTCATTTAAATTAAAAAGCTTTTTTTTAATGTGTTTGACTTTCATTTGATTTAAAAGGCTTTGTTTGAATGTGTTTGACTTTCATTTGATTCAATTAGCTTTGTAGAATGTATTTCACTTTCATTTGATTTAAATAACTTTGTTTCAATGCGTTTGACTTTCATTTGATTCAAATAGCTTTATTTTAATGTGTTTGACTTTCATTTGATACAATTAGCTTTGTTGAACGTATTTGACATTTATTTGATTAAAATAGCTTTGTTTGAATGTGTTTGACTTTCATTTGATTCAATTTGCTTTGTTTGAATGTGTTTGACTTTCATTTGATTCTATTAGCTTTGTGAATGTATTTGACTTTCATTTGACTCAAATAACTTTGTTTGACTGTGTTTGACTTTCATTTGTTTCAATTTGCTTTGTAGAATGTATTTGACTTTCATTTTATTCAAATAGCTTTGTTTGAATGTGTTTGACTTTCAATTTGATTCAATTAGCTTTGTAGAATGTATTTTGACATTCATTTAATATAAATAGATTTTGTTTGAATGTGTTTGACTTTCATTTTATTCAATTAGCTTTGTTTGAATGTGTCTGACTTTCATTTGATTCAATTAGCTTTCCAGAATGTATTTGACTTTCATTTAATTCAAATAGATTTGTTTGAATGTGTTTGACTTTCATTTGATTCAATTAGCTTTGTTTGAATGTGTTTGACTTTCCTTTGATTCAATTAGCTTGTAGAATGTATTGACTTTCATTTAATTCAAATAGCTTTGTTTGAATGTGTTTGACTTTCAATTGATTCAATTAGCTTTATAGAATGTATTTGACCGTCATTTGATTCAAATAGCTTTGTTTGAATGTGTTTGAATTTAATTTAATTCAATTTGCTTTGTAGAATGCATTTCACTTTCATTTGATTTATATAGCTTTGTTTGAATGTGTTTGACTTTCATTTAAATTAAAAAGCTTTTTTTGAATGTGTTTGACTTTCATTTGATTTAAAAGGCTTTTGTTTGAATGTGTTTGACTTGCATTTGATTCAATTAGCTTTGTAGAATGTATTTTACTTTTATTTGATTTAATTAGCTTTGTTTGAATTGATTTGACTCTCATTTGATTCAAATACCTTTTTTTGAATGTGTTGACTTTCATTTGATTCAATTAGCTTTGTAAAAATGTATTTGACTTTCATTTGATTCGAAATCTTTTGTTTGAATGTGTTTGACTTTCATTTGATTCAATAGCTTTGTTTGAATGTGTTTGACATTAATTTAATTCAATTAGCTTTGTAGAATGTATTAGACTTTTATTTGATTTAATTAGCTTTCTTTGAATGTATTTGACTCTCATTTGATTCAAATAGCTTTTGTTTGAATGTGCTTGACTTTCATTTGATTCAATTAGCTTTGTTTGAATGTGTTTGACTTTCATTTGATTCAATTAGCTTTGTTTGAATGTGTTTGACTTCATTTGATTCAATTAGCTTTGTAGAATGTATTTGACTTTCATTTGACTCAAATAACTTTGTTTGACTGTGTTTGACTTTCATTTGTTTCAATTTGCTTTGTTAGAATGTATTTGACTTTCATTTTATTCAAATAGCTTTGTTTGAATGTGTTTGACTTTCATTTGATTCAATTAGCTTTGTAGAATGTATTTGACATTCATTTAATTTAAATAGATTTGTTTGAATGTGTTTGACTTTCATTTTGATTCAATTAGCTTTGTTTTGAATGTGTTTGACTTTAATTTAATTCAATTAGCTTTGTAGAATGTATTAGACTTTATTTGATTTAATTAGCTTTGTTTGAATGTATTTGACTCTCATTTGATTCAAATAGCTTTGTGTTTGAATGTGCTTGACTTTCATTTGATTCAATTACCTTTGTTTGAATGTGTTTGACTTTCATTTGATTCAATTAGCTTTGTTTGAATGTGTTTGACTTTAATTTAATTCAATTAGCTTGGTAGAATGTATTAGGCTGTTATTTGATTTAATTAGCTTTGTTTGGATGTATTTGACTCTCATTTGATTCAAATAGATTTGTTTGAATGTGTTTGACTTTCATTTGATTCAATTAGCTTTGTTTGAATGTGTTTGACTTTCATTTGATTCAATTAGCTTTGTAGAATGTATTTGACTTTCATTTAATTCAAATAGATTTATTTGAATGTGTTTGACTTTCATTTGATTCAATTAGCTTTTTTTGAATGTGTTTGACTTTCATTTGATTCAATTAGCTTTGTAGAATGTATTTGACTTTCATTTAATTCAAATAGCTTTGTTTGAATGTGTTTGACTTTCAATTGATTCAATTAGCTTTGTAGAATGTATTTGACCGTCATTTGATTCAAATAGCTTTGTTTGAATGTGTTTGAATTTCATTTAATTCAATTTGCTTTGAAGAATGCATTTCACTTTCATTATATATAGCTTTGTTTGAATGTGTTTGACTTTCATTTAAATTAAAAAGCTTTTTTTGAATGTGTTTGACTTACATTTGATTTAAAAGGCTTTGTTTGAATGTGTTTGACTTTCATTTGATTCAATTAGCTTTGTAGAATGTATTTCACTTTCATTTGATTTAAATAACTTTGTTTCAATGCGTTTGACTTTCATTTGATTCAAATAGCTTTATTTAATGTGTTTGAATTAGCTTTGTTTGGATGTATTTGACTCTCATTTGATTCAAATAGATTTGTTTGAATGTGTTTGACTTTCATTTTATTCAAATAGCTTTGTTTGAATGTGTTTGACTTTCATTTGATTCAATTATCTTTGTAGAATGTATTTGACTCTCATTTGATTCAAATAGCTTTGTTTGAATGCGTTTAACTTTCATTTGATTCAATCAGCATTGTAGAATACATTTCACTTTCATTTAATTTAAACAACTTTGTTTGAATGTTTTTGACTTTCATTTGACTCAAATAGCTTTATTTGGTTGCGTTTGACTTTCATTTGATACAATTAGCTTTGTAGAACGTATTTAACTTTCATTTGATTCAAATAGCTTTGTTTGAATGTGTTTGACTTTCATTTGATTCAATTAGCTTTGTAGAATGTATTTGACTTTCATTTGACTCAAATAACTTTGTTTGACTGTGTTTGACTTTCATTTGTTTCAATTTGCTTTGTAGAATGTATTTGACTTTCATTTTATTCAAATAGCTTTGTTTGAATGTGTTTGACTTTCATTTGATTCAATTAGCTTTGTAGAATGTATTTGACATTCATTTAATTTAAATAGATTTGTTTGAATGTGTTTGACTTTCATTTGATTCAATTAGCTTTGTTTGAATGTGTTTGACTTTCATTTGATTCAATTAGCTTTGTAGAATGTATTTGACTTTCATTTAATTCAAATAGATTTATTTGAATGTGTTTGACTTTCATTTGATTCAATTAGCTTTGTTTGAATATGTTTAACTTTCATTTGATTCAATTAGCTTTGTAGAATGTATTTGACTTTCATTTAATTCAAATAGCTTTGTTTGAATGTGTTTGACTTTCAATTGATTCAATTAGCTTTATAGAATGTATTTGACCGTCATTTGATTCAAATAGCTTTGTTTGAATGTGTTTGAATTTCATTTAATTCAATTTGCTTTGAAGAATGCATTTCACTTTCATTAGATTTATATAGCTTTGTTTGAATGTGTTTGACTTTCATTTAAATTAAAAAGCTTTTTTTGAATGTGTTTGACTTTCATTTGATTTAAAAGGCTTTGTTTGAATGTGTTTGACTTTCATTTGATTCAATTAGCTTTGTAGAATGTATTTCACTTTCATTTGATTTAAATAACTTTGTTTCAATGCGTTTGACTTTCATTTGATTCAAATAGCTTTATTTTAATGTGTTTGACTTTCATTTGATACAATTAGCTTTGTTGAACGTATTTGACATTTATTTGATTAAAATAGCTTTGTTTGAATGTGTTTGACTTTCATTTGATTCAATTTGCTTTGTTTGAATGTGTTTGACTTTCATTTGATTCTATTAGCTTTGTAGAATGTATTTGACTTTCATTTGACTCAAATAACTTTGTTTGACTGTGTTTGACTTTCATTTGTTTCAATTTGCTTTGTAGAATGTATTTGACTTTCATTTTATTCAAATAGTTTGTTTGAATGTGTTTGACTTTCATTTGATTCAATTAGCTTTGTAGAATGTATTTGACATTCATTTAATATAAATAGATTTGTTTGAATATGTTTGACTTTCATTTGATTCAATTAGCTTTGTTTGAATGTGTTTGACTTTCATTTGATTCAATTAGCTTTGTAGAATGTATTTGACTTTCATTTAATTCAAATAGATTTGTTGAATGTGTTTGACTTTCATTTGATTCAATTAGCTTTGTTTGAATGTGTTTGACTTTCTTTGATTCAATTAGCTTTGTAGAATGTATTTGACTTTCATTTAATTCAAATAGCTTTGTTTGAATGTGTTTGACTTTCAATTGATTCAATTAGCTTTGTAGAATGTATTTGACCGTCATTTGATTCAAATAGCTTTGTTTGAATGTGTTTGAATTTAATTTAATTCAATTTGCTTTGTAGAATGCATTTCACTTTCATTTGATTTATATAGCTTTGTTTGAATGTGTTTGACTTTCATTTAAATTAAAAAGCTTTTTTTGAATGTGTTTGACTTTCATTTGATTTAAAAGCTTTGTTTGAATGTGTTTGACTTTCATTTGATTCAATTAGCTTTGTAGAATGTATTTTACTTTTATTTGATTTAATTAGCTTTGTTTGAATTTATTTGACTCTCATTTGATTTAAAAACTTTATTTGAATGTGTTTGACTTTCATTTGATTCAATTAGCTTTGTAGAATGTATTAGGCTGTTATTTGATTTAATTAGCTTTGTTTGGATGTATTTGACTCTCATTTGATTCAAATAGCTTTGTTTGAATGTGTTTGACTTTCATTTTATTCAAATAGCTTTGTTTGAATGTGTTTGACTTTCATTTGATTCAATTATCTTTGTAGAATGTATTTGACTCTCATTTGATTCAAATAGCTTTGTTTGAATGCGTTTAACTTTCATTTTATCCAATAAGCATTGTAGAATACATTTCACTTTCATTTAATTTAAACAACTTTGTTTGAATGTTTTTGACTTTCATTTGACAAATAGCTTTATTTTGTTGCGTTTGACTTCATTTGATACAATTAGCTTTGTAGAACGTATTTAACTTTCATTTGATTCAAATAGCTTTGTTTGAATGTGTTTGACTTTCATTTGATTCAATTAGCTTTGTAGAATGTATTTGACTTTCATTTGACTCAAATAACTTTGTTTGACTGTGTTTGACTTTCATTTGTTTCAATTTGCTTTGTAGAATGTATTTGACTTTCATTTTATTCAAATAGCTTTGTTTGAATGTGTTTGACTTTCATTTGATTCAATTAGCTTTGTAGAATGTATTTGACATTCATTTTAATTTAAATAGATTTGTTTGAATGTGTTTGACTTTCATTTGATTCAATTAGCTTTGTTTGAATGTGTTTGACTTTCATTTGATTCAATTAGCTTTGTAGAATGTATTTGACTTTCATTTAATTCAAATAGATTTATTTGAATGTGTTTGACTTTCATTTGATTCAATTAGCTTTGTTTGAATTGTTTGAATTAGCTTTGTAGAATGTATTGACTTTCATTTAATTCAAATAGCTTTGTTGAATGTGTTGACTTTCAATTGATTCAATTAGCTTTGTAGAATGTATTTGACCGTCATTGATTCAAATAGCTTTGTTTGAATGTGTTTGAATTTCATTTAATTCAATTTGCTTTGAAGAATGCATTTCACTTTCATTAGATTTATATAGCTTTGTTTGAATGTGTTTGACTTTCATTTAAATTAAAAAGCTTTTTTGAATGTGTTTGACTTTCATTTGATTTAAAAGGCTTTGTTTGAATGTGTTTGACTTTCATTTGATTCAATTAGCTTTGTAGAATGTATTTCACTTTCATTTGATTTAAATAACTTTGTTTCAATGCGTTTGACTTTCATTTGATTCAAATAGCTTTATTTTAATGTGTTTGACTTTCATTTGATACAATTAGCTTTGTTGAACGTATTTGACATTCATTTGATTAAAATAGCTTTGTTTGAATGTGTTTGACTTTCATTTGATTCAATTTGCTTTGTTTGAATGTGTTTGACTTTCATTTGATTCTATTAGCTTTGTAGAATGTATTTGACTTTCATTTGACTCAAATAACTTTGTTTGACTGTGTTTGACTTTCATTTGTTTCAATTTGCTTTGTAGAATGTTTGACTTTCATTTTATTCAAATAGCTTTGTTTGAATGTGTTTGACTTTCATTTGATTCAATTAGCTTTGTAGAATGTATTTGACATTCATTTATTAAATAGATTTGTTTGAATGTGTTTGACTTTCATTTGATTCAATTGCTTTGTTTGAATGTGTTTGACTTTCATTTGATTCAATTAGCTTTGTAGAATGTATTTGACTTTCATTTGATTCAAATATTTGTTTGAATGTGTTTGACTTTTATTTGATTCAATTAGCTTTTGTTTGAATGTGTTTGACTTTAATTTAATTCAATTAGCTTTGTAGAATGTATTGACTTTTATTTGATTTAATTAGCTTTGTTTGAATGTATTTGACGCTTATTTGATTCAAATAGCTTTGTTTGAATGTGCTTGACTTTCATTTGATTCAATTAGCTTTGTTTGAATGTTTGACTTTCATTTGATTCAATTAGCTTTGTTGAATGTATTTGACTTTCATTTGATTAGCTTTTTGAATGTGTTTGACTTTCACTTGATTCAATTGCTTTGTAGAATGTATTTGACTTTCATTTGATTCAATTAGCTTTATGTATTTGAATAGATTTGTTTGAATTGTTTGACTTTCATTTGATTCAATTAGCTTTTTTGAATGTGTTTGACTTTCATTTGATTCAATTAGCTTTGTAGAATGTATTTGACTTTCATTTGATTCGAAATCTTTTGAATGTCTTTGACTTTCATTTGATTCAATTAGCTTTGTTTGAATGTGTTTGACATTAATTTAATTCAATTAGCTTTGTAGAATGTATTAGACTTTTATTTGATTTAATTAGCTTTTTTGAATGTATTTGACTCTCATTTGATTCAAATAGCTTTGTTTGAATGTGCTTGACTTTCATTTGATTCAATTAGCTTTGTTTGAATGTGTTTGACTTTCATTTGATTCAATTAGCTTTGTTTGAATGTGTTTGACTTTCATTTGATTCAATTAGCTTTGTAGAATGTATTTGACTTTCATTTGACTCAAATAACTTTGTTTGACTGTGTTTGACTTTCATTTGTTTCAATTTGCTTTGTAGAATGTATTTGACTTTCATTTTATTCAAATAGCTTTGTTTGAATGTGTTTGACTTTCATTTGATTCAATTAGCTTTGTAGAATGTATTTGACATTCATTTAATTTAAATAGATTTGTTTGAATGTGTTTGATTTCATTTGATTCAATTAGCTTTTTTGAATGTGTTTGACTTTAATTTAATTCAATTAGCTTTGTAGAATGTATTGACTTTTATTTGATTTAATTAGCTTGTTTGAATGTATTTGACTCTATTTGATTCAATAGCTTTGTTTGAATGTGCTTGACTTTCATTTGATTCAATTACCTTTGTTTGAATGTGTTTGACTTTCATTTGATTCAATTAGCTTTGTTTGAATGTGTTTGACTTTAATTTAATTCAATTAGCTTTGGTAGAATGTATTAGGCTGTTATTTGATTTAATTAGCTTTGTTTGGATGTATTTGACTCTCATTTGATTCAAATAGATTTGTTTGAATGTGTTTGACTTTCATTTGATTCAATTAGCTTTGTTTGAATGTGTTTGACTTTCATTTGATTCAATTAGCTTTGTAGAATGTATTTGACTTTCATTTAATTCAAATAGATTTATTTGAATGTGTTTGACTTTCATTTGATTCAATTAGCTTTTTTTGAATGTGTTTGACTTTCATTTGATTCAATTAGCTTTGTAGAATGTATTTGACTTTCATTTAATTCAAATAGCTTTGTTTGAATGTGTTTGACTTTCAATTGATTCAATTAGCTTTGTAGAATGTATTTGACCGTCATTTGATTCAAATAGCTTTGTTTGAATGTGTTTTGAATTTCATTTAATTCAATTTGCTTTGAAGAATGCATTTCACTTTCATTAGATTTATATAGCTTTGTTTGAATGTGTTTGACTTTCATTTAAATTAAAAAGCTTTTTTTGAATGTGTTTGACTTTACATTTGATTTAAAAGGCTTTGTTTGAATGTGTTTGACTTTCATTTGATTCAATTAGCTTTGTAGAATGTATTTCACTTTCATTTGATTTAAATAACTTTGTTTCAATGCGTTTGACTTTCATTTGATTCAAATAGCTTTATTTTAATGTGTTTGAATTAGCTTTGTTTGGATGTATTTGACTCTCATTTGATTCAAATATTTGTTGAATGTGTTTGACTTTCATTTTATTCAAATAGCTTTGTTTGAATGTGTTTGACTTTCATTTGATTCAATTATCTTTGTAGAATGTATTTGACTCTCATTTGATTCAAATAGCTTTGTTTGAATGCGTTTAACTTTCATTTGATTCAATAGCATTGTAGAATACATTTCACTTTC
>NW_018744329.1:0-27639 GCF_001683475.1 Chenopodium quinoa | reverse complement strand
ACTAAAAGCAGACGGAAGCAACAGATGAAGCGGGAACTGCAAGTATATCTTTTGCAATTCTCGCCAATATAGGAAAACTTTTTTTATGTTCTTGCCACCATTTTATAATTTGAAAGTTGTTGTTGGTCTCATGTTGATATGTCAAATAATCATTAATAGCAAGTGTTGAAGAAGATGATGATGAGAATGATGTAGATGCTTTGTGTTTTTTTTCATAACTTTATCAAGAAAACCAAATCTAGAATCGGAAGTGCTAGTAGTAGTTGGTGTTGCCAAATCAAAACCATAAATAGATGCATAATGATCATAAAGGTCTCCCAAAACAGATTTACATTTGTTAAGATATTTTACTAACATCATAATCGATACTTAAACTTGTATAATAAAATTAAAAGATTTTTCCAAATCTTCAGCTTTGACACCGGGATCAAGAATAACAGCAATTTCCATAAATGATTGGAAATTCACTAAAAATAAGTATGCCACTTACGTTTCATGCTATCAAGAACAGGACGAAGTCCATCAATCATCATATGCTCTTCGATGGTGTGAGCAACTTTAACACACTCAATTATGACTAAATGAATATTAGGCTCATAAATATAAGAGAAAATATGAGTTGCAATATCAAAAGTATTTAAAACATCACGAACAAAAGAAGCATTAGTCCAATGACTTTCGCTTATTAACTCAGTAGGATCAACACGAGTCTCATTGTAAAGTTGGGTCAAACTGTCACGATACTTTATAGCATCACTCAACAACTTGAAAGTAGAATTCCAACGGGTAGGGGTATCAATAGACCATTGTCTTTTCTTAAGACCTCTCTCTTTACACAAAGCTATGTACTTTCTTCTAACTGACTGAGTAATCCTAATCCATTTTATAACTGTTCTAATTGGGTTTAGCAATGGTTGCAACTCAGCGAGACCCTCTTGAACAGACAAATTCAAAATATGAGCACAACATCTAACATGCAAGAGACTACCACCAACACAAATGCAACTTAGAGTCATTTTTCAAATAGTCAATACACTTTGTGTTTGCAGTTGCATTATCAAGAGACAAAGAAAAAACTTTATTATTCAAGTGAAATTCTTTTAAACATCCAAAATATGAACTTTGATGTTTAAAACCGGGTATGCTTTTCTTCCATAGCTTGAAAACATAGTATACGTTTTTGAATAAACCAATCATCATCCACCAATGAGCAGTAATGCAAAGAAAAGGTTCGCCAAAACTAGAAGTCCATGTATCACTTGTAAAACTAACACGACCATCAAAAGTACGAAATAATTCAATCAAACCACTCCTATACTTATAATAAGAAGTTTGTGTATAACGTCTTAGGGTATTTCGGGGGACACGAGTAAATGCAGGTTGTAATGCAACTTTATTAAAATGCTCAACGTTTGCATTTTCACCGTAACTAAAAGGGTATTCATTAGCAATAACTAAAGTACTCATTTCATCATCATTCTATCTTTACTATAAATGAAAGGTGTACCTCCGCCGGGTTGGTTCATGTATCCACCCAATTGTATTTGGACGCCACCCACCGAAGGACGGAGGCCATTTTCGAACAAGTCGTGTTTATTTTGCAAATGCCGACTTAAGGTTCCGGTTCCATCTCCCGTTTTCCAACTATATGACTTGACATTTGCACCTAGCGCCTTGCAAACTAGGCATGTACACGTGAACCTCTTTGGTTGACCGGGTTGCCATCCCGGGGGTGTGACCTCAACTCGTTCAAAATGTTTCCACACCCAAGAAAATTGTGCTCGACCTCTACTTTCACCGCCACCACCCTTTCATAAATCAAATTATTGAAATTAATTTTAAACGCTATTCATGAAAAGAAGCTTTTAAATTTTAAATATTTTAATTATATTTATTTAAACGCATTTTTCATGGTAATTAACTAATTGTAAATCATAGAAAATTGAAAACTAAACTAACTTTATTTTTTTAAATATTCATAACAATAAAAATTTAATTAGTAATTACCTTGAGATGAAGGTTGAGATGTTGGTTGTGATGTTGTTGCGATGGAGGTGACATAGTTGAAATCGATGATTGTGGAGAAATGTTATGGTGGAGACGTTTGAAATTTTGCCTATCTCCTAAACCATAATCTCCATATTCATTGACAAATTGGTTTAAATTTTCCGTATTAATTTCATACGTAAAATTTGCACCACCACTCCTTTGGCCACCACTTCGACCACCACTTTGATTCCTTCCCATTCCTCCTCTTGGGCCCATTTTTTTTTTTTAATTTTTTTTTATGATTACTAATTATAATATGGAGAAGAACTTTTTTTTTTTTTTTTTTTTTTTTAGAATCTTAAGACTAATAATAATATATAGGAGATTTTTTTTAACAAAAATAAAACTCTATATAACACTTGAGAATTTGAGAAACAATTAAGAATTTTTGAGTAAGAGAGAAAGAAAGCTTGAGTTGTGTGGAAATTTGAGTGAAGTGTGGAATTGGTATTTATAGGGAAAATTGAAGGGATGATCATACACTCAAAAAACTACGGTACATACAAAAAACTAGCCCGTTAGTTTTAAAACTAGCCGTTTTTTTTTAAATGGATGTTAGGCCGTGTGGGGGTTCGGGTTAGGTGGGTTTGGGTCATGCATGCGGGTGGGCTGTGCGGGCTGGGTTGTGCGAGGTGGGTCGGGTTAGGTGGGTTCACGGGCTAGGTGTGTCGAATTAAATTGGTTAAAAACGGGTTGTGAGAGTTGGGTCGAATCAAACGGGTTAAACCGAGCTTGGTTGAAATAGGTTGTGTTGAAAATTTTGGACCCACGACACAACCCGGGTTAAATTCGAGCTGTGTCGGGCTGTGCCAGGTTAGGTTAGACCCACGTGACCCACCAGCCGTGCGGGTTAGGTGGGCTGGGTCCAACCCGGCCCACTGGCCACCTCTAGTCACGTGTATATTTATGTTTGTCCTAATTTCCTAAATAATATGCGTGTTATTTCTTTACATTCCTCTTAACTTACTTTAATATGAACTCTAGAAAATAAATACATTTGTGAGGTGGAAGGTGGATAATTTCAAATAAATACTCGTGTTAATGAATAGGTAAATTTTGTGTAAAATGTAAAAATTTGGAGTAACATTAAAGATTAAACCCATTTTATACACTACTTTTCTAGTCCAGCTAGGTTTCATTTTTCATTTATGTCATGGTAAAACTTTGGTCTTAAGTAGTTGAGGACATGAAAAACTATGGCTCATTGTTTACATTTTGATAGGTCTCTAAACAAGGCGTGTATTGTGATGGACCCTAGACAAGACCTCACCCCAGATGAAATGGTGGTTGATCCATGGCGTTTATGCACAATAGATCAAGTTGAAGATTTCAAATCAATCATCAACTTAATCCCATTATGGTCAACCGGAATCATGATGGGTGTGCATGCAAACACAACTTCATTTCGAGTCCTTCAAGCATTCTCGATGGATCGACATATCCTAACCCCAACCTTCGAAATTCCTCCAGGCTCCTTTGGTACCTTTGGACTAATCACATTGATGTTTTGGCTCATCCTTTATGACCGTGTTATCATCCCTAAGGCGTCCAAGTCATGGGCAAACCCGTACGTTTGCACGTTATGACACGAATGGGAATTGGATTACTACTCTCATTTGCGTGCTTGTTGGTGTCCGGAATTGTGGAGAGTATCCGTCGAGATATGGCAACTAAAGGAGAAATCTTAGAAGATAAAACCTCTTCCACGGTGCCTATGTCGCATTGTGGCTAGTGCCACAAGTTTGCCTCTTTTGCTTGGCCGAAGCCTTTTCAGCTATCGCTCAAATCGAGCTTTTTTACTCGAATTCCCTAAGAGTATGTCTAGTATAGCATCAAACCTTCAAGGGCTAGGCATGGTATTGCAAGCTTATTTGCAAGTTTAATTATAACTGTTGTTGACTGTGTTACTAAAAAATTTGGGAAGGAGAGTTGGGTATCTAGTGACATTAATAAGGGTCACTATGATTACTATTATTGGATCCTTGCTGGTTTGAGTTTGCTTAACTACATATATTTTTTGTTTTGTAGTAAGGCATATGAGCAAGGGAAAAGGGATTTACAAGATACAAAGGGGATTAGTGATGCATGACTACATAGTACATACTCTTTTTAGATAATTAAACTTTGTTTAGTGAAATTAATGTAGATATATTTCTATTAATTTTCATAAAAGAAAAATTTACTTAGGCCTATAAAAATATATATGTACTTCAATGTTTGGGTAGGTATAACTTGTTGATCGTATTCCTAAATGTATGTGACATGAATCATGGGATGGACTTCTTTGTGGCTATTAAGATAAGACTTGCTATGTTTTTCATACAAGTATTTGGTAACTGGTTAGAACTATCGATGATCATAGTGAATGCCTTGTGAAGTTGTGATAGGAGGATAACTATCTTTAAGGTCTTGTTCATTTCACCTTATTTTTGCTGAATTTAAATTATTTTTACTAACTGAAATTAATTTTACTGAACTGAAATTAATTTTGCTGAACTGAAATTATTTTTACTGAACTGCACTTTTTTTTTACTGAATTGAAATTATTTTTGCTGAACTGAAATTATTTTTACTGATTATTTTTTTTAAAGGTGAACTGAACAAGTGAGCAGGTCCTAATTCTATACTATTTTCTTCTATTTAACTATCGTTTTGTTATTGACTACATTACTTGGTAGGATTCGAACTTTAAATCTCTAGCATCTGAGGTAAGAAAAAACTTATCAAGTGAGCCAATAATTTGTTGATTTTGTAGTAAGCATATGAGCATGAAAAAAGGGATTTACAAAATACTGGAGTACAAGATACATAGTTTAATTTTCATGTCAAAAAAAAAAAAAAAAAAAAAAAAATCTTCTTTGAAAGCATGACTACTCATGTTAGATAATTAAACTTTTTTGTCGAGTATATATTGTAGATATAATTCTATTTGTTTCATAAGAGAAATATGTACATAATTGTTGATCATCATCCTTACGACTTGAATCACGGACTTTTTTTTTTCCTTTTTTTTTGATATGAATGACGGACTTCTTTGTGGTAAGATATTACTTGTTACATTTTTCATAATAAGTATATGGTTAATCAAAATGGATGAACTATCGAAGAACATAGTTAGTACTTTGTAACAATGTAACCTGATAATAATCTCCTTTGTTTTAGTGATGACCTCATTCTCAAAGGTTGTAGTTTTGTTCTTTTAATTAAAATTGAATTTCATGGACTATAAAACTATCTCACATGTATCTTCAACGAAACTAAGCAAAAATAAAATATTATTATATCCAATTCATAGTATCAATCAAGTTGGTTGTGTTGTGACCAAGAACAGTGAAAGGCGGTGATAAATAATAAAGGGGTCGGCAAATTAAGTAAATTATAAGCATTAAGAAGCTATAGTTTTGACTCCTTTTGCCTAATCACTTTGCCTAATCAAATTAAGTAAATTATATTACCACATGCTTTGTGTTTGCCTTAAGTTTCTCTTCCTTTTGCCTAATCACTTTGGGGCCGTTTGGTTCACACAGGGGAATCAGAATGAAATACAAAAAGGGAATGGAGGAGAATGAAACGAAACCCTCAAAATTAAGCATAAACAAGTTAGGGAATCACACCACCATTGCACCACCACAACACCTGTCCTTCATTTTTTTCCAGCCACCCCACCTCCCAACCAACAGCCACCCCACCGGCCGCACCTCATGCAGACCTCCACGAACCCAAATCCAAACCCACGCCACCCCCAAGAACCACCAAGACCGAAACCCAGCCAAGCAACCCCACGAACCAAGACCGAAACCCAACCACGCAACCCCACAAACCACGACTGAAATCCAAACCCATGTCCGGTGAGGTGTGACAAAACCACGACCGAAACCTAGCCAAGCAACCCCACAAACCACGTCCGGTGAGGTGCAACCTTTGGTTCCGGTGGAGGGGAGGGTTTTTTAAGGGTTATACGTGGGTGGGGGAAGGGTTTTCGGGTGGGAGGAGGGCGGCGAGGGTCGGGGAAGGCCGGCGAGCATCCGGCGAGGTGCTACTAGTCCCGGCGAGGTGGTTTAGGGTTAAGGGGTATGGTGGTGGTTGGGGAAAGGAATGGGAAAGGTAGGGGGGTGGGGGTGGGGAATGGGATTAGGAGGATTTTGGGTAAACTCAAAAATAAAAAGGGGGAATAAGAATGACAAAAGAGGGAAAACAAACACCAACAAAGGTAATCATTCCCATTCCCTTTCCCCATTACAGCGAACCAAACGCCCCTTATTGCTTTCACATTCCCAAGCAATATGCATGTTCCGTTTTAAAACATTTAGGCTAATTTGTCATAAAGAGCTATTTATGGTAATACTTTCGTCAAAAATGGCCTATTAAAAAAAGTTGACGAAAAAGGACCTTATCTAATGAACTAAATTATTCAATTAAAGTTTTGGGGGTCATTTGGTTCTTAACGATTAAATTTTGAAAATTGGCAAAAAATACCGGGAACATTTTGGTTTGGGTATGATCAAAATGAACTTTTTGAGATATTGTTGGCATGCAAAACGAAGCATTTCTGATAATTCTTTGTCAATTTGACCTCAAATTGGATTTTTAAGAACTAAAATGACCCTCAAAAAGTTTAAATTGAGCCATTTTTTCCGCACGCAAATTGATACGACTTCGAACTTGCAAATCAAGACATAAATTATAACCACAAGCGAGATTAATTGGTCCGACTCACAAAATTTAGGTTTGATGTATGAGGTATGGGTTTAGAATCGAAATTCAAACCAGGCCATGTGTTTTTTGTTGACGATTTTAAGAAGTTTAAATCCATACCTCACACGTTGACCCAAGGTATAGAGTTTAGAAACTTACAAAAGAAGTGAGTTTGACTCATATCAATAGTTTCAGGTATCAAATAAAATAATCTTCATAATTGAACTTAATACATGATACACGTATACTAATCAAGGTCTAAACCCATAACATCATTGTTTCATTTATGATTTCAATCAATCTCATATTTACCACTACTATGTGTACTGTACTAAATGCATGGTATAGTACTGAAATTTATGTAGTAATTTAAGTAAAAAACACAATTTAGAAATAAAGTAGGATTTTTGTTGATGTTATAATAATAATGTTTACATGATCTGATTGATCACACATGAAACTTTTATACGATACACAATATTACAGCCAATAATATTGTTAATTACTGTCTATAAAACTTGTTGCAATTATAAATAGAATATGGCATTATGCAAATTGGCAAGTTGTAAAAGTTTTTATCTAATTTAAATTGAGTACATAATTATTGTTAATAAATCACCGGAATTTTGCCTTTCTTTGTAGACAAAAGGTCATTATTCAAAGTAGATTAATAGTTTATACTCGAAAAAAAAGCCTATGCATGCACTTGGGAATAAATTATTAGGGAGGGAAAACTAACATTGTATCGGTATCATACCAAATTCAATCCTTAGTACGGAACTCGAATAAAAAATTCGAGAAATTAAAAACAAGTATAGTTTTTTTGCGGCGGTCAAAGGTGATCAATGCAAGTGTTCACATTGTATTGGTCAAAGCACTCCTTAGCCCCCTACAAGAATGATGAGGAAACATGTCAAGCTGAAACGAGTCGTATTGAAAGTCAACATACTTATGAGGGAATATCCCCTACAATATCCTAAAAATAATTATGATCCATGTACATTTACTACGTATTACAATTTATATTAATCGTAATAATGTAAATAAATAAAATTTAATCGTAATAACGTATCTTATTTTTTTTCCTCGAAAAAAAGTAATATTCATTTCTTATGTTATGGTCAAAGCACTTCCTAAAAAGGTTAGAGTAAAATAAACAATACTTACCCAATCAACCATAACCCTACTCTTTTTGTTCTCTCGTCAAACTTAGTCATCATAGTTTAAACTCTTTGTTCATTCGTCAAACTTAGCCATCATAGTTTAAACTCTTTGTTCACTCTTCAAACTTAGCCATCATAGTTTAACCTAATAAGTGCTTCCATTGATACATCAGTAGCCATATCATTGATGGTAAGCCTCATATACTCTTCTTCCTTTTCAGATCTTTAGTCAGTAAAGATCACCTACAATATAGTGATTGCAGTCTGTTATATCGTGTAGTGATTGCAGTCCGTTATATCGAATAGTCAGTTCTCTATAATATAATGAGATCTCATGTTGTTAGTCATGGTGGCTAGGATTCTTAGTTTTATTGTTTGTAGTGTGCGAGGGAATACAAATTAAAGTTGGGAGATTTATATTACAGATTTGTGAAATTGAGTGTCTATTGCATATATATATCAATGGAACACATACCACACCGTAAAAAATGATGCAACCTCTAAAATTATCCGAGAGCAATTCTAAAGCACGATATTATTATTTTAGGAGTGTTTGATAATTTATGTGGAGTATCTCATAGGGATAATGTGGCAAGTGCCGGTTGACTTTTATTCAATAAAATCACCCTTGCATTCCCCTATTCCATTTAATTAAAAAAAATAAATATTTATCAACAAGATATAAAAAAATGAAAAAATAGGTAGTGTCCCCCTAATTTATGATTTTTTTGCCAATTTTATACTTGTAGCGTTGATATGAGCTGCTAAATGTTTGCTACTCTATTCATTTTTCTAATGGGATAAAAGATAAATTTTGATGATGTCACAAATCTTCAATAAGTTTGCCTGAAAATTATCTTTTGTAAAGAAAATTCCTTTATAATTTTTCCTAAAGTAAATAGCTTAATATCGTGCTTATTATGGTTGTTCATCATAAACATTATCTTCAATTAGAAAGTGGGAAAAGTCAACTTGTCATTATTGACTTAAAGTTTTTTTTTTTTTTTTTTTTTTTTTTTTCATCCTTTGGACTAATTCGGATTTGGGGATCAATTTTAAATGATTAGGTTCCAAAAATTCTATTTTCTAGTGTTATGCCAATCAAACATCTTAATTAAGTTCTATATCTATCTACGTACCTTCTACGAGTAGTAATTTCTATTTCTCTGTGCATAAAGTTTGTTATTAGTCTTGACCCACAACACAACCACAACAATATATGTATCTCAAATTAGAAATAAATTTGTCAAAACCCATCACTTGTAAATTGTCCATGATAACAATATATAGTCAAATTAATATACACACATGCTTTCACAGAGGATTGAGAGCCATACGAAAAGATAGAGGTTGAAGGAGAGTACGTATTCACATTGAATAATGAAATACTATAGCATATACTTGGACATAATTCGATCCAACTCTCGGATAGACAGATACCACTCTCAAAACTTTATCAACTAAACATCCACCCAACAAGGACAATTTTTAACATATATAATATTCATCCTCTCTGATAAAATATACTCCGTATTTCATATAAATCAATGTTGAGTTTAAACCATGCATCAACTTAAGTTTTTGATTTAAATAAGGGATGAATGAAAATTTCGACTCTTTTTTTGTCACGCTCTCTTGCTACATATTATACTGTATCATCGATAAAAGCCGAAACTAAAGCAACAAAATAACGATAATGCCCTCTAGTAGCTAACAAAAGTGACAATGATGGAATCAGGAATATTCCTATTGTATTTGTATTATTACTTTATTAGGATATTTTCTAAGGGTTACCAACGAGGCCACGAGGATCACGCGTATAGTAAATGGTAAACAAAATCATAAAATCTTTTTTAATTGGGTTTTTCTATATAGCAACCCTTTTTAATTTCACTTTTCTGTGTTGTATCCCAATGTATATAACTTTTCACACTGTAACCCCAAATATATTTTATTTTCACACGGTAACCTTGCCGTCAATAAATTTTATTAGTGGGGCAGCTCTCCATTAATTAATATTTTTTTTATCGATTTGCGCATTGGAAAATGTTCTGTTAAAAGATTTGGGGGCTATTTTGTTCTAATAGGTCCAAATTAAGCTCAAATTTCACGAAAAAAATAACATAAATGGCTTGTTTTGCGTATTAAAACGTGAACATGCAAATCGAGACATTTCTTAATAAGCAAAACGAGGCATTTAAGTTTTTTTTTTTTTTTTTTTACCAAATATGAGCTCAATTTGGACTCTTAAGGGCCAATATAGCCTCCAAAACCTTTAACGAAACATTTTCTAATGCGCAAATCGATAAAAAAATATTAATAAATGGAGAATTGACCCTACTAACGGAATTTATTAACGGCGGGATAACGGCAAGGTTACCGTATGAAAACAAAATTTACTGAGGTTACAGTGGAAAGTGATATATATTGGGACACAACGTAGAAAAGTGAAATTAAGAATGTTATTATATAGAAAAACTTTTTTAATTTTATTATTACTCTTATTATTTTTTAAGGAAAATTATATAATAATTTAAAAGAGGTCGTAAAGTATTTGGCTATTGACTCAAACACTATGAAAGCATTAATGCAACTAGCGTGTACAGCTTTTCAAATACACCTCCATAATAATCCATAAATATGTTATAAAAAGTCACACTCCCAAATAATTTGTCGCAAATTTCTCATTTCCTAGAAGATCATATCATATTGTATATTTCAAACTCTTTATAGTTTAAATATAAATAGAGGATTTTACAAATGGCTTTGGAAGAAAGCAGGGTAGAATTGACAGAAGAGAAGATGGAAAAAATGGCGATTTTACCAGATAATAACAATAACTCAGATCAGCATGAAACTACTCCTAAGTCTAAGAAAAAGGGTGGTATAATTACCATGCCTTTTATTATTGGTAAGTACATTCTAAAGATTTTGCCTTTTCATATTCCTTTTAATATCTGAGATTACTGATCGATCTCAGCTCATAATGCTAGACTTGCTAGTTCATGTGTGTGAGATTGTTCAATCTCGGATATTAACATATACTCATACTTTAATGAGCATGAATTTAGAAAATAGTCGTTTTTGATGAATTTCTTCGGTTTAACTTTTGTTTTTTTTTTCATTTGGTGGACAGTGAATGAGGCTTTTGAGAAAGTAGCAAGTTATGGTTTGTTGCCAAACATGATATTTTACTTGATGAATGTTTATCACTTGGAAGCTGCAAAAGGAGTTATTGTATTATCGTTATGGTCTGGAATTTCCAATGCGTTGGCTATTGTTGGAGGTTTTCTCTCCGATTCTTACTTTGGTCGATTTCGAGTCATAGCTTTTGGAACCTTCTGTAGTCTTCTTGTAAGTTAACTTTTAGATCGGGTATTTTTTCATTAGTCTTAACTTACGACTTGCTTGGATCGGAGGTAATAAGAAAAAATAAAAGAGAAATTCCACTTTATTTTCTCTTATTACCCTGGTATGCCGTTAAACATTACCCCCAATCCAAGCATGTCGTATTTGATTTCTAACAGCACGTAATAATCGTGATCATTTTCATTAGGGAACAAGTTTACTTTGGTTGACTTCCGTAGTCCCAGCACTAAAACCAGCACCCTGTGCAAAGTCTAGTTCAGAGAGCTGTTCATCAGCTACACCGATCCAATTCCTTGTCTTGTTCGGCTCTTTCGGCCTGATCTCCATAGGAGCCGGTTGCGTGAGGCCGTGTTCGTTAGCTTTCGGAGCTGATCAAGTGAGCAACAAAGACAATCCCAACAATGAAAGAGTTCTAGATAGTTTCTTCAACTGGTATTATGCCTCAACAGGGTTGGCAACTATCATTGCATTGACAGTTATTGTGTTCATTCAAGATAAATTCGGGTGGCCAATCGGATTCGGTGTGCCTGTTTGTCTTATGGTCCTTTCTCTTGTAGCCTTCTTTTTCGGGTCACCGTTGTATGTTCATGTCAAGGTCAAGGACAGCTTGTTTATTGGTATGTTTTGTTCGTAACATACTATGCTATTTCCAAATTTTATTATTAGATTACTAAAATAGTTATCATACATGCATATTACCTACTATATTAGTAGTATGTAAACATAGTTTATCATATTCTTGACATGATTAGTTCTTCTAAAGAGTATCATGAGTACATTTCATTTTTTTTTTTAACCTAATGGCCTAGGTGCCGATATGATCCTTTTGTGGATGGTCGTTGTACTAAATCTAGTTTTATAGCTTGTATCTCAGACATGTTTATGTTTAATTGTAATGACTTAAGTATTTTAACCCCCCACCCTCGTTTGACTCTGTTTTGTTTTCTTCTTCTAGTGCTATTTTAGCACCTAATTAATATATTACCCCCTTTAACCCAAAAAAAAAAAAAAAAAAAATTCCAATTGGTTGTTGTGCAGTATTGGGACTGTATTTAGTAGGGACGACCGTGTGTTTGATCCCACACAACAATAATTGGAAGAGGACTGGAACTTAACCATCCATAACTGTTCTTAATCCGGATTAGTCCAAAGGGTAAACCAGGTGAAATACCACAAAAAAAAAAAAAAAAAAAAAAAGCTCAATCTTATTTTATCGGAACATTTTTTCTAAGCGTATTTTATGAACCGACCCTTAGTGTTATTATTACAGTACAGAGTATTATGTATCCTAATTTGCCAATTGTCAATTGAACTTATGATAAATCTGGTCACTCTAGTGCTACCTTGAACTACTATGTTCTATCGATTGTTGTCTCTCCTCCATTTTATTAATTACTGTATAACAAACGAATGGTAAAGAATGCTAAGAGCATGGTCACACATGATGAACTACTACCAGTTCACGGAGAAAAGATTTACCATATATGAATTTATTGAATTTGGTTCACGGAAATAATGAATTAAAAGTAGTTTATGACATGAATGGTTCTTGAAAAATCCCTAGCATGAATTGACTCACTTGCTTAGAAGTGGGCCCCACGAGTTTCGGACAACTTAAATTGATTTCCCATCTGAACGAGAATTAATACATGTTGATCAGCCCATCAACAACATTATATATATATATATATATATATATATATATATATATATATATATATATATATATATATATATATATTTTAATTTAAGAAAAATTAAAGTTAATCTGCAAGTGCAACTAATAAAAGTTCTTTTTTTTTTAATAAAAAAAAACAAAGGTAGATTAGTGCATTAATGGAAGAAGACAAATTGTCCATGAGTATATACGGGGAAATTTCACTAGAACAGTGGTTTTTCATCCATACTTGTTCGACATCGAACGACACTAATCTAGTGAGATGATGGGTAACACAATTCCCATTCCTCTACACATGAGATCACCCAACATAATCAAACCAAAAAACCAAAGACAAAACATCATCTAAACAAAATTAAACCCAACATAAAGTTTTAATTTTACAGCATATTAATTAGCAATTTTATACAACTATAATACAAGAACTAACTTTATATGAAACATACTTATCTGTGATTTCTCTAAATATTTTCAATGTATATATAGAAGTTATATTTCTTTCTAATTTTTAAATTTTATAAAGAACAATGATGTTGATAAAAGCTCGTTCGACAGAATTATCCTCAAACATGAAATTAATTTAACAAATTGATATTGATGTCCAAGAAAAAAGAAGCAAAAAAAAAAGTCAAACAAGCTAATAGTACTTTTTTTTAATATTTTTAATTAACTTAATCTTAGGAGTGAAACTGGTATTATTTCCGTTTCTTTTTATTTTCAACAAATGATTTTTTTATGTCGTCTCACATAAAAATTAAATAAAGATAGTATTTTTTTTTTCCCTCTAGTTTTACCAATTCTTTATTCTCTATATAATTATATTTTCCTTCTATTATTATCTTAATTTAATATACGCAAGTGCAAGATTTAAGTTCAATAAAATTGATTAAAAATTGTTATAGAGTTGTAGCCGTTGTAGGCATAACACATAAGACAATCGATCGCACAAGCATGTGAATGATGTGATCATAGTCATCTAACCTAATAAAGTTATGAGAATAGATCTATAGTCTTCACTCTCATAGATTAACGTAACATCATAATATAATAATCTAGTAATTAACTACTTTTGACATAATATGATATCAAAGCAACTAATTTAGATTTTCTAAGAATTATTTAAGCTCTTGGCGTTACTGTGCTTCCTCTTGGCGTTAGTACGTCTATGTATCATGCAAATCAGGCCCCACAAACATAAATATATACTCAAAATGTAATCATGCTAATAATTGCGATAGCTTTAATGTTTATTCGTATTTGTATATTAATCAACGTGTTTCATGACTTATAACATGTCCCTTTTACCAGCGGTCGATAATGTCTTTGCATGTCATTAAATACGGTCAATATGTCTCGTGATCACTACCAGTGGTGTTACCAGGATTTTCGAAGTGTGGGTTCGAAACTTCGGAAATTTGAAATCGTAATTAACAAAAGAATAAAAAATATAATAATTAAATATTCAGTACATAAATAAGTTCAAACTATGGATTACAAATAGATTACACATAGAAAAATGAAAAAAAAGGACTACAGAAGCATTATTCGAGTCTTCATACTTTGGAAGCGTTCCAATACATCATCATCACTAACTCTTGAAAATAAATCTCTCTCAAGAAAAGTGACTAAATTATCATTCAATAGTTGATCACCCATACTATTTCGCAACTTATTTTTTACGTATGTCATTGATGAAAACACTCGTTCCACGCTTGTAGTTGCAACCGGAAGGATCAATGCTAGTCTTATAAGCAAGTAAACTAAGTTGTAAGTAGTATGCTTATTTGTTTCAAGCATCATAGAAAGCTCATGAATACCCTTCAAGTCTCCAAACCTTGCATCTTGGCGCACATCATTAATATAAAATTGAAGCTCATGACGAAGTGCAGTCATCGTCATATCATTAGTTGGAAACTCTTTGGAATATAACTCGGCAAGTCTCAACAATTTTTGCATATCAAATGCCGCAAATAAATTGAGCGGGTTTAAGCATGACACACAAATAAGTAACTCCATATTTTCTTCATCAAATCTACTATTGAGCTCTTGGAGTTGTAAATCAATGACTGAATGATAAATCCAAAAGGCTAATTAAAACTATCGTAATTAAAGATTACAGTCAATTAGTAAACGAAATCCAGAAGGCAGAAAACGAAATAGCATATGAAATTATGAAAACCAGAAGGCAGAAAACGAAATACGGAAATAGCATATGAAATTCAACAATGTAACAAAAAAAAAATCCCCAAATTGAGAACTTGAGAAGTAAATTAGCAAATTATAACCAAAGTTCAGCAATTTACAAAAAATCCCCAATTCGTAATGTATATTAGCATATGAATTTCAGGTATTCAACGATTTAGCAAAAAAAATCCCCAAATTGAGAAGTAAATTACATTTGCAAAAAAAATATCCCCAAATTCACTTACCTACATACACGGCTGTCAGGCTGTGATGGTGGGTCTGCTGGCTGCTGCGCCGTGTCGCCGTGTTCTGCTGCGCCGGGAAGAGAAGGAGGAATAAGTTAGGGTTTTGCAATTTGGGGGAATGAGGAAGAGGAAAGCTGAGAAGGTAAGCTTAGGAAACAAGATAAAAAAAAAAGTGTGAGTTACGGGTTTTGAACCCACAAACTCTTGTGTGATGGGAGGTAAAAATAACCACTGGGCTACAGCTTTACTTTTTGCCATATAATACATAAACATTCTATTTAAACCTATTTCGATTTTATTTTATTTTTTTAAAAAAAAAAGTTTTTAATTTTTTTCAAAAATCAGTGGGTTCAATGAACCCACTTGAACCCACACTGGCTCCGCCCATGATCATTACCTAGTTATACGAAGGAAAAAAAATGATCAATATGACTGATTGACAAGTGTTTATGATAACATGACAATATAAGTACTTCGTACAAGTCATGCATTCATGAAATTAATAATGAACTTGCATTAACATAGATATATATTGACCTAAGATAATACTTGCATTTTTCTTTTTTTCACAAATTTACCTATAGATTTAGATGTTTCCATTATCATCGATCGTTACTTATTCTAAGTATTTATCATTCATTCTACTCCGTACCAAATTACACAACATTGGTGGTTGAACAAATAATTAAAGTTTACTGATGATATGATACGAACTTTAATTAAAGTTTACTAATGATATGATACAAACTTTTTTATTATTATTATTATTATTATTATTATTATTATTATTATTATTATTATTAATGTTGTTGGTGATGGTGTTGTTCTGAAATTATTATTTTTGAATATTAATATTTGTTGTTCAACTTTAATCAAATAGTTATATTTGTAATTATTGCTGATATTTGATTTTGTACTTATTTAATGTAGGTTGAGGGTTCGGGTGCTCGTCATGCAATATCACGACGTTTGAATACGTATGTTAGGAGGGAATCATGTCGTTCAGTAATTACGGGGGCACTGCTTCGTTATGAGCAGCAATATGGGTCTCCTAGTAGTTGGTCGGGAGAGCATCAGTCACAAGGGAGCCGTTCCATGTACTCTTCGGGTGGACTGCGTACATCTGACGATGAGGACGAAGAGCGGGCAAGTCATGATGATCGAGACGAAGAGTCGACCCTCAGGCTTATCATACGGTATATAGGGGTCAGCATGGGAGATTTATTAGCAGTCAAGCGAGTTAACCTACTACCAGCTCAGCAGAGACATAGTTAGTGCAGCAGCCGATGCCAGGTGGTCCTGAGGATGGGACTATTACCCCTAGTTTTGGTGGTCACATGGCGTCATATATATGGGGCGGGAAGGAGCGAAATGTTTTGCGCTGTTTGAGTAGGACACAATTATGTTCTGAATTGTTTAATTGGCGAGGTCGTCTTGCACAGGAGCACCTCGAATTGATTGATGGCAGTGGTCTGTCTCACTTACCTGGAATTATGTTTAAGCGTCTCGACTGGTCTTTGATTTATGCTTTTGTTAAGAGATGGCAGCCAGATACGAACACATTTCATATGCCATTTGGGGAGATCATGATCATGTTGCACGATGTGTACCATATTCTTGGGCTTCGTGTTGATGGTTCCATGGTTTCCACTACCCCTAGCACGGACGCCATATGGGACGCAGAGGCCCTTTCGTGTCCATTATGCTGCATACATGTGGTTAGTACTAGGAGGCTCACTGTTTTTAGACAAGAGTGGTAACTGCACTCATCCTTCCTTCCTCCACGAGCTTGTTGTTGAAGGTGTTACAATTAATGAGTACTCTTGGGGTTCAGCTACTCTAGCCTACCTGTATCGGCAGTTGGGTACGGCATCACGAAAAGATGCTAATTCGATCGCTGGTTGTCTCATGCTTCTGCTCCACTTGATTTCCGAGTACTTTCCGTGCTTTCAGCCTCAGCAGGGTACCTTGACGAGGGAGCTTAATATCCCTCGTGCGTTTGCTTGGGATGTTGGATCGGGATGCCCAAACAAGAGCATGGAGCGTCTTAGCTTTTCGTGCTAGACTGGATGAGCTGACCGACCGTGAGGTTAACTGGCTCCCGTACGGAGTTGATCCTGCACGGCACGTGCCACCCACTTTATTTATTGGCTGCATCCAGTACCGTAGCATCATTGAGTCGTACATGCCTGATCGAGTGGTTCAACAACTTGGATTCGTGCAGGACATTCAAGGAGCATTATCAGGCCTGAGAAGGTTAAGAGACCGACCAACTTGAAGATGTATCGGGTAGAATTTCTGACCGAGATGACATCTGTGATGTGTACTAGGTTTGTCCCTAGTTCGTCTTTCAGTGTAGTTTTAGGTACCCACACCAGACTTGGTCATCGAGCTCCTACGGTCGCTCCTAGTTACATGCAGTCGCTGTATAGATTTTCTCACCTCGTGTATCTCCTGGGGGTGGTCTATGAAGATTCACCAAAGAGCAATGGATGAGTATCCCAACATGTCGCGTGAATTAAGGGCAATGACTGAGCAGCTGATAGTTGACTGGAAGGCGATGATGGGGTTGTAGATTACTCTTTATGCGTATTAGTGGTTGAATTTTTATTACTTGTCTTCATTATTTTATATTACTTTGTATTCGGCGTGTAATGTAAGAACTGAACACTTTTATATTTGGTTTTGTTGGAACTTAGTTTAATTACTTTTATTAATGTATATTACATAGCTACAACTGTTCAACTTTAGTGAAAGTATATAAGTAAGTTCACTACCTAATTAATGCATCCCACATGTTCCTTCTAACTTCATATTGCTGATCCTATCCATTAACACTTGGCTCGTGGTGCTCGGTCCACCAACCTGCAATTGGGGGAAGAGGTGAATCTTGTGCAAGATCAAGACAGATGAAATGTGACCTACCAACTGTAGCGATCACGAACTCTCGAGCGGGTGCCATGACCGTGCTTCGTGCACGCAACGGTAACACCGTGATGCATAGGTAGTAGCAGGTTGGTACGCTGCCTATACCGAGACAAATTACCCTTGCGTTGAACCAAGTAGCAATAGGAAATAAGTCTTGAATTGCTACCATCCAACGCCGCATATAAATTGCCCCACCATCCCATCGAATACGTTCTACATTCATCCAAACCCTTCCAATCCATGTAAATCCTTTCGTACAACATTGGATGAGTGGCGACCTCGTTTGCTATTGTTTCCCAAGCGGTAAACCATTACGCTTGATAACCAAAGAAGAAGTCAGCCACACAACGAAAGTCACAGTTTCCATCACCAATGACATCCTTCCATGCCGTGATGTAAGGCAACATCGGTCCTGGAAGCAAATGCAAATACCTGCATTGAGTGATGTCACATTGATCTTCTGCAAAAAATTAATGTCATTTATTAGTACGCTACAAGATGAAATACGTGTAATTCACAATAGGCGTGTAATTCACAAGTGCAAATACGTGTAATTTCATGACATACCTGAGGTCGTTTCTGTTTGTTGTGTACCACGTTGAGTGTTTCGACGGTTTACATGTTCGAAATAACAAGGATCATGCCTGGTATCATTGTTCCTTCGTTGACCTCGAACATTGTGGTTTACATGTGGTTCTTTAAGGTTTGTATGAATCCGGATGCAGCTCCTCTTCAATGATGCGAGATACATTTTGAAGTATAGCAGGATCACTACCAATGACCTCATCAACCAAGGAACGAAAATGTGCAGCTTCCTCAGTTGAATCGTTAACGAACACAGGTATATCAACACCATCACCAATAACCAAGGTCTTCCAGAATGGATGGATTTGCCTGATATACAAGCCTGACTGTGCAACTAGCAAATCATGTATAGGCAAGCACATGGTAAACCATGGGTCACACGCATTGCACATCCACAACGCTCATACACCAGGTAACTCAACTCCCTCATCCTTCTCGTCTCATCATCGAGAATTTTCAAACAATGTTGAGACACTTTGTCATTTATACGTGACAGTGGCAATTGTCTGTACTTCTCACCAATTTTCGATCTTGATGCCTCCAAACCATTAAGAAATTGCAATGATCTGATTACCAATATGACAATGTACTCGGGCCCATACGGTATCCAAAGAACCTCTCGTTGATTCAGATTATAAAAAAACATTATGATTTTTAATTAAAAATTACTAAAATGAAGTAAAGATAACAACTACAACATTATAACAACGAACCTGTCGATGATTCAAACCACGTCTTCACTGCGAATATTGGCTCTCAACTCTACAATTACTCGTGTTACCAAAGTGAAGAACTTGGTTCGTCCAAAATGTCACATATTTGATTTAATGACAAAGCCATGTTCTCTCAACGTAAGTAATCATTGCCGAATAACTTGCCCACCTAGCTTCCATTGTATCTACAGCAACATTATAATCCGCCTCAGTTGTAGCATGTAATACCCCGTATTTTTATACGTATTTTAATTTAAATAAGTATTTCTTAAAAGTATTTAAATAATTTGAAATGAATTATTTAGGGTTTTTCATTAATTTATAAAGAATGATTTTTATTAAAAGTGTATTTTAATTATTTAATAATCTTGAAAATATTTATTTTATGATTTAAAAATATTGGGGCATATTATTTTATAAAAAGATAATTTTTAAAAATCAAAGTTTTAAGGAAAGTCAAAATCCTAGTTTGATTAGGAATCCTAGTTTGAGTAGGAAAGTGATTATTAAGGGTAGTAAGTAGGAGGTTATGAGAGAGGTATAAATACCCATCATATGCCTAAGGTGGAGTGCACCCAAAGGTAAATTCTCTCTCTTCTCTTATTTTCTTTTCTCCTTAATTTTCCCTTCCCCTTTATTTTTAATTTTAACGTTTTAATCACGTTTAGATTCTAACTCGTCCGATTTTTATAAAAAAAAAATAGTGTTTTTCGTATGTAAACAACGTTTTAATTAAAACTCACCACCTTTGGTAATGAACACCACCCTCTCGTGTCCAAATTCAGCCTCTAAATATGGTTTATATGGCAGTTTTTGATTTTTAACGAAGGTTTAATGTTCTAATATAATTTTCAGAATTTAATTTTAAATTAAAATGCCCCAAATTGAAAACCCTAGATTTCTAAATTAATGTCTATTGATGGAATTTGATTGTGGTTAATTAAAACTATTGAAGTGAATGTTTTTAAACTAAATTACAGCAATTTTATAAGTTTTAATCATGCTGGAATTTTTTATATATAGGCTATAATTAGGTTTCTTGAAAAGATTTGTAATTACCATTATTGGGAATAAAAGTAAGGTTTTAAATAAAATTTCAGATTATTTTAGAGGGTTTATGAGTGATTTAAAGAGAGTATATATTGCTAGAAATTTGTGTGAAAGAGGTAATAATACTTCTTTATAATTTTGGTATTGTAGGAGACTTTAAATTGAGTAATTTCTAGCATTGTGGCTAGATGGAAAGATGACTTAAGGTACGTTCGCGTACTTGGTAATGGTTAAAGTGTGTAGAAGCATGTTAGGCTTAGTTTAATTAATTCAAGTAGTATCATGATAAGTGTTGGTTGGAATTGTTGATTTGGATTGATGTTGGTGATTGAATTGTGATGTATGAATTATTTGTGATGAATTAGTGATAGGAATTAATTATGTTGGCATGTTAATTGTGAACCACACTTTTATTATTAGCATGTTAGAAAGCATGTGTAATTAAACTAAATGTTTAATTTAGGTTGGAATATGAAAAGGGAATTTTACTGTGGTTCATATAATTTTTATTGATGCTATAAGCATGAGGAATGAGCTATTTAAGTGTCTTAGTACACATGAATAAATTATATTGCGGTGCTTATAATCACTTAAGGTGTTCTAAACACCGAGGGATAGATTTTGCGGTGCCTTATGCACTTAAGGTGTTATTTTAACACCGAGGTAGATTAAAAAGGGTTCAACTATTAAATTTATGTGGTCACTAGTTATTCAAGAATTTAAATTGGTATGTTTGATTGCTTGAATGATTTACAATATTTGATTGTGCTATGGTTTGAGAGTCATCACCAAGTATAATAATATGTAAACAATGTAAAGTGAAAGAGATTACACACTAAAATCTTGGAGCATATATAACCTTGAGTATGAACATATGGGGGGAGTATGCGACTTTATATTTGACCATAACTTCTACTGGGAGTACAGGACGCTGTATTTTCCTTTTTATTATTTTTATACGCAGGACGTCCAGTCACTTCATGTGACATTTGCCTACCCGGTTAGCTCCCGGTGTAGTTTACCTCAATTTATTTGAGGCAGGGATTTGGTTGGAAACCCGTTCGATGTGTAATCAAAATTAAAAGAACATCAGTATTGGTCTAGTTAGGTGTTGAATGTTTTGTATGCTTGTAAACAGGTGCTACACGGTAAGTTGTGTGTTGATAGGATGAAAGCATGTTAGTGTGTTTTATTACGCTTATGTACTCAACATTGCTGATTGTGTGTTTGCATGTTTGTTTGGCCTTGTCTTTACCTTGGCCTACAACAACCCATTCCTAATGGCGAGTAGTGGGGACAAGTAGAGAGGAGCTTTTCAGGTGATGAAGCATTTGCATGATGGGGATGAGTGAAGAGCAAATCATGCTTAGTTCCTATGGGAATGTGATGTGTTTAATTGTTTGGTTATTATTTATTATTTTTACTGTGTTAATGAGACTAACATGAAAGGTTTTAAATATTGGTTTGGTTTTAAGGGCCTACAATGGTTCCAAGTTGTAGGTTGACTTTGTTTGACTTAGTTTGATTTCGTTTGACTTTTTAAAAGTTGACTTGTTTTAAATGGTTTTTAAAAAGTAGTCTTCCGCTGTGTGTCTTTGATATTTGCCTTAACCGTATTCACGGTGGCGGTAATGTCTTAGATTTTCCTATTTCGTATTTCAAAAAGGGCAAAACAAGTATTTTCAAAGAAAAGGAATTTCTAGGGTGTTACATAGCATCCATGATACGTTTCCATTTGCCATTTTTAAAACTCGCAACCGATCTTCTTATTTTTGAACATATTAGTCACCCTAGCCTCCACATATTTGTTAATGTGCCATCGACAAAGTAAATGCGACGTCCTGGAAACACTTCTCTCAATGCCGCACAGAGGCCAAGTTCACGGTCTGACAAAAAATACCGATGGTTCTTTATCATACCCAATCAACTCCCTTAATCTCTGCAACACCCACGATAGCTTGTCGTGCACTTGTTGCGCATGAACACATAACCAACGAGGAATTCTGATTTGTCAGTGTTACACATACTATCTCAAAGAACGGCATCTGTATCGGTTGGTCTTGTATGTCGAATCCATACCGATTACATGTGGGTATGTGCGTAGTATGTTTACCGTGATTGGGTGCACCATAAATGCATTTTGTAGAACGCTGAGGTAATCGGCTATGACCAGTAATATACTGAATTTGTCTCGCCAAATGAAGAAATTGCTGAACAACTCCTCTGCCTTCAGACATCTCGTTCTCAAGTCATTCCGACAATTGTAAATGTGTCTGATGTTTGGATGATCATCAGGAAATTGCTCTGCAAAAGTTGCCATGATGTTACGCGTTGCAACCTTGGACTTTGTCATGTCAGCACAACCTTTTTTGCATCCGGGCTCAAGCCACTAATTTTACGATGACCCTCCTGATACACAATCATTGGATGGTTATATGTCCAATTTCATCATTTTTTGCTTGGATCTTCCAACTGTCTGTGATGAATTCATAATATATCTTGATGTAGAAAGGACAAGCATTAGCTTTGGTTTTTGTGTCCTTTCGTATTGAGTTCTCAAAATCTCTCGGATTGCTCTCCCGTCCCGATCACATTTCAAATATCGATACGGCCGACCATCTCTGGTTTTGTGTAAGACGATTTAACCAAAATAAATCCAGATTTATGGAAATAGTATCCACCCATTTAATTGCATCATCAAACGTTGGAAATAAAGTGTCCGTGATAAAATTCACACTATCACCGTCGTCTTCAGACTCCAAATCCTATAAAAATAAAAGAAAACATACAAAATTCTCCAATATTATTTTTTTATTATAATATTAATAACAATATTTATAAAACAATATAATACTATAATCACTAATCACAAGTTAAATAATAAGATTGATCACAATAATATATTTAAAACACTAAAATAAGCAAATAATAATAAACCAAACATTAACTAATATCACAACATTAACTAATATTAACTAATAAATTATCACAAAAACAATAATAATCACAATAAAATTGTAATAATAATACAAAGATTACATTAATAAATTTGATTAATTGGTTTTAAAAAAATGATTAATTAATCAATACAACACACAAAAAAAAAAAAAGACATCCACCAGAATTTCCAGATCCACCAAGGTGGTTTCGGATATTTTAGGCGGATATTTTCATTTCAAAAAAAAAAAAAAGTACGAGGACTTACAAAATCCTTCGACGATGCCTCCGGTGTACGATCGTTGTCGTCGTCCATCGTCCTAAACCCGTCGCTAAAGCTTAATAAATTTTTCTTAAAATAAAAATCTGATTTTTGGTGGTGGATCGAATGTGGTGGGGTTGGATGTCGTGGGCTCGGATGTGGTGGGCTCGGGAATTTTTTTAACCACGTGGTGCTAAGTGGAGGGGTCGGAATAATATTAAAATTCCCATATGTCTCATAATGGACCATTATATAGTCCAATTTACACAAAGGACAATATTGTCCTCCATGTCAAAATGGGAGCGGTGCCTTGTAAAATGGGAGCGTTGTTTAGCAGTTCACTTATTTATTTACTTGTTTTGTGCTTGGGCGATGCCCAGATGGTTGATAAAATTTTAAGATAACATTTTTACTTGAATGTTAAATATGGTCAAATAATTCGTTCTGATAATGTAGGATATTTAGACATACGATATCATATATATGGCTTATATTTATATACTAGTATGCTTTTTGTAGTTTTGTTTTTAAATAAATTTCTATGTTATTATTGACTTGAAATTATTTTTATTAAACTTAAATTAATTTCACTGAACTGAAAGTATTTTTACCAAATTAAAATTATTTTTACTAATTAAAACTTGTATTTACTGATTCTCTAATATATTTTTTAAATAAATTAAATAACAATGCATTTTGTATGCGGCTAGCCACACTATCAAAGTAACTCCTATGAAAATAACTGAATAACGAACCCCTGTAATACTAAGTAACCTCTAACACTAAAAGTTTGTGATTAAATATACTATTATAAATGGATCTTATTTTAAAAGAACTTTTTAAGATGAATTTGATGATGGAAATATAAATGAGTTATAGGATATTTATTAAAAGTTATGATTAATTTTGTATATATGAAATATTAGAATTCTATCGATAATAAAACTATATACAACAAATTTATCTTAAAAAATCTACCCAAAAATCGCTTACTTAGCATCATATGTGTCACAATAATACCTATTGGGGTTTATGTTCGGCAGCTGCAGAATGGGCTGCGATTTCCTGTTCATCCGTTAGTCATCAAAGTGTTGAACGGATACAACATCTCTCTAGCTCAGCTGACCCCTGTTAGCATCAAGAGGGTCATGACTTATCAGTGAGTATGCCTCTTCTATGGGCTGGAGCCGAGCGTCCATTTCTTTCGGTGCACGCATAAACTGGCGCCGAACACCCAATCAAGCAAATGGTACGGCCACGGTTGGTGGAAGACAGAGGATGAGAAGGGTTATCTGACCACCTATCCGAATGATACATCAGACAAACATTGGCGAGGCCAATGGATCTGGGTGCGATCCCCTTCAGATGAGGATCACCCTAATTATTTTGGGGGGCCTCTCTATACAAGAAAACCCAATCCTTCGATGTCTAGCATCGGCTCTGACGATTTTACCGAAGCGGATCGTCAGCAGATGGCGCTCTTTGGCCGAACTGTCAATCTTGGCGCTACTGGCCGAATGACCACTGTGCCAACCGTTTGGCTGCCATGTTGTCATTACATCTTCCAGGAGAAGATGTTAGTAGTTGTCGGCCTTAGCCGAAGATACCAAGGTGGTAAGTTATTTGGCTGGGGCCGAAACTTTTACTTTTTGTTTTTAAGCTTCTGCAGTTTAAGATTTTTCATCTGAACTAATGTTTTTCTAAATGATTTTTCAGAGGTCTGCGAAGAGAATTCCGGCATTGACTACGAAGTGTTGGGGATCAGCCAAACTAGGGAGCCGATCACCAACACCCCCGTTATCACTACTGTCAAGGACCGTCCTCTTGCGCTGCAGCCGAGAAAGCTAGAGGTGGTCAGCGCTTTTGAGTATCTGGCTCAGAAGCCTTGGCACAAGAAGCTTGATCCCTTCTTTCTTCATTCAGCTGAAGAAGCTGCTGCTGCGCCGAGAGGTGGTATCACACATCCACCCCCTCTATCCGAACCACGAGAGAGGAGGATTCAGATGAGGAAAACACCGAAGAACTATTCGGGCCTTCGGTAAGTCCCTGATTCTTCTGCATGAAATTTTTTCTAAGTATAGAACTTCAGCATTTTGATCTTTCGGCTTGTGAAGAATTCTTCTAAGTGTGCAGCTTCAGCTTTAAGTACGCATGTTGTACATAACTTTTCTTAACTTGTAAGAATTTCTGCTAGTATAGATCTTCGATGCCATAACTTTAAGTACGCATGTTGTACATAAAAGTTGTTAAGTATGGAGCTTCGGGTGAAAGATCTGCGTGCCTTTACTTTGCGTTTTTTGTTTTGTTTGTCTTTTTTTTTTACTCACTGCTTACACGTCTTCCTGCCCCCTCTTTCCTCTCTTCTGCAGTCTAAAGGAGAAGAAGTAGAGGAAGAAGAAGCTGCCCCTCTTCCTGAAACCACTGCCGAAGATATGGCTGGTGGAGAAGGGTCTTGTCCGTCCCAGGACAATTTAAGGCGCCAGAGCCGCCTACCAAAAAGCCTCGGCACGAAGAGGTCCAAGAGGAAGAAGAAGCGAGGGAAGTCACCTCTCCATCTCGGAGGTACTTATAGAAGTTGTTAAGCTGAAGACCTCTCCTTCGCCCCTCCTCATGACTCTGGGATGTTCTCAGAGAATATTCAGCAAGAAGTGGATGCGCTGAATATCCATGCAGAGGACATTGCTACCGCTGAGGTTGAACCGCAGATGGCTAGGGCCGAAGAGCCTAAAAATGAAGAAGTGCCCTCCATCTCTGTTGCGGATTCGTTCAAGACTTTTCAGTCTTCTGATATGGGCTTTGGTTCAACGCCCTTGGTCCCCGTTCCAGAACATGCTCGGGCCTTGTTCGAGTCCAAGCGCGATACAGCCAGCGCTCACTTCGGCCATCTGGCCAATTAATCTGCACTGGACAAGGCTAGGGCTTGGATTACGGGCGCTACTACCGGGGCTGCCGAGCCTCTTAATAAAGTGCCGAATCCCTTCCTAGGGAACCAGCGGCTGCTGATGCAGGTGAGTTCCCATAAAATTTTCTCTAGATTTCTCTTTCTTCGTATATATCATTCTATACATGTATATTTTTCGAGAAAATTTCTCAAAGTGCTGGGCCTCGGCTAGTCTCCGATTCTGCTGACTGATTGATTTTACAGGTTGTTCATAATCATTTCTTGGTTGTAGAAATGAATGAGGAGCTGCAGTCCAAAGCCGACAGGGCCGAGGAAGCTGAAAATCTGGCTCGACTAGCCGAGATGAAGCAACTTAAGGATGAAGATGAGACCTCAGCTACAAAGCTGGAGATGCAAAGGATGGACGAGAATTTCCGCTCCTTCTGTCGAGGCCTGGAACAGACTGTCTTTCCTTGGATTGAAGAGGGTCAGTCTCTAATGAAAGGATACGGAGCCGATACCATTGTTGAGTTCAAGGCTCGTATTGAGAATAAGATGAAAGAAGAGGCTGAATCCCGGCAACAATTAATTTCAGATCATGAAAGCCAGATTGCTCTTATCCGCACAGAAGCTAAGGATAAGCAATCTGAGCTCGAAGCCGAGGTCCAGAAGCTGAAGGATGTGCTGGAAGCTGAGAAGAAGGTCCTCCAAGGCCTCATCTGATCTCACTGCTGCTGGAACTGCTGAAGACCAGGATCTATACTGAAGCAGAATATGCTGAAGGATATGAAAATGGTTGGAAGGTTGCTCGGCGACTGGCCTTCCATCTTGAGCCTAAAATTAATTGGATCAGGCTGAGGCCTGGTCCATGGATCCAGCAGATGCTCACATGTATGAGGC
>NW_018744328.1:0-22908 GCF_001683475.1 Chenopodium quinoa | reverse complement strand
AATGCATTTGACTTTCATTTAATTCAAAAAGCTTTGTTTGAATGTGTTTGACTTTAATTTGATTCAAATAGCTTTGTTTGAATGTTTTTGACTTTCACTTGATTTAAATACCTTTTTTGAATGCGTTTGACTTTCATTTGATTCAAATAGCATTTCTTGAATGTGTTTGACTTTGATTTGGTTCAAATAGCTTTGTTTAAATGTGTTTGACTTTTATTTGATTCAATTAGCTTTGCTTGAATGTGGTTAACTTTCAATTGAGTCAATTTGCTTTGTTGAATGCATTTGACTTTCATTTGATTCAAAAAGTTTTGTTTGACTGTCATATGATTTAATTAGCCTCGTTGAATGCATTTGACAATCATTTGTTTCAAAAAGCTTTGTTTGAATTCTTTGGACTTTTACTTGATTCAATTAGCTTTTTTGAAAGCATTTGACTTTTCATATGATTTAATTAGCTTTGTTTGAATGTTTTTGACTTTCATTTCATGCAATTAGCTTTGTCTGAATGTGTTTGACTTTCGTTTGATTATAATTATCTTTTTTGAATGCATTTGACTTTCATTTGATTCAGATAGCATTGTTTGAATGTGTTTGACTTTCATTTGATTCAAATAGCTTTGTTTGAATGTGTTTTGCCTTCCATTGGATTTAATTAGCTTTGTTTGAATGTGGTTGACTTTTAATTGATTCAATTTGATCTGTTGAATGCATTTGACTTTCATTTGATTCAAAAAGATTTGTTTGAATGTGTTTGACTTTCATATGATTCAATTTAGTATCGTTGAATGCATTTGACAATCATTTGATTCAAAAAGCTATGTTTGAATTTGTATGACTTTCACTTGATTCAATTAGCTTTTTTGAACTCATTTGACTTTCTTTGGATTCAAAAAGCTTTGTTTGAATGTGTTTGAATTTCACTTGATTTAAATTAGCTTTGTTTGAATGTGGTTAACTTCATTTGATTCGATTAGCTTTGTTTGAATATGGTTGACTTTCATTTGATTTAGTTAGGTTTGTTAGAATGGCATTGACTTTCGTTTGATTCAATTAGGTTTGTTAGAATGCCATTGACTTTCATTTGAGTCAATTAGCTTTGTTGAATGCATATGACTTTCATTTGATTCAAAAAGCTTTGTTTGAATTTGTTTGACTTTCATTTGATTCAATTAGCATCGTTGAACACATTTGACAGTCATTTGATTCAAAAAGCTTTGTTTGAATTACCTAGACTTTCACTTGATTCTATTAGCTTTTTTGAATGCATTTAACTTTCATTTGATTTCAAAAGCTTTGTTTAAATGTAATTGACTTTCACTTGATTTAATTACTTTTTTTAATTGCATTTGATTTTCAGTTGATTCAAAAAGATTTGTTTGAATGTGCTTGACTTTCATATGATTCAATTAGCATCGTTGAACGGATTTGACAATCATTTGATTCAAAAAGCTTTGTTTGACTTTCACTTGATTCAAATCGCTATTTTGAATGCATTTGAATTTCATTTGATTCAAAAAGCTTTGTTTGAATGTGTTTGATTTTCATTTGATTAAATTAGCTTTGTTTGAATGTGATTGACTTTCATTTGAATCAATTAGCTTTGTTTAGTGCATTTGCCTTTCATTTAATTCAAAAAGCTTTGTTTAAATGTGTTTGACTTTAATTTGATTCAAATAGCTTTGTTTGAATGTTTTTTACTTTCACTTGAATTAAATACCTTTTTTGAATGCGTTTGACTTTCATTTGATTCAAATAGCATTTCTTGAATGTGTTTGACTTTCATTTGGTTCAAATAGCTTTGTTTAAATGTGTTTGACTTTCATTTGATTCAATTAGCTTTACTTGAATGTGGTTAACTTTCAATTGAGTCAATTTGCTTTGTTGAATGCATTTGACTTTCATTTAATTCAAAAAGCTTTGTTTGAATGTGTTTGACTTTAATTTGATTCAAATAGCTTTGTTTGAATGTTTTTGACTTTCACTTGATTTAAATACCTTTTTTGAATGCGTTTGACTTTCATTTGATTCAAATAGCATTTCTTGAATGTGTTTGACTTTGATTTGGTTCAAATAGCTTTGTTTAAATGTGTTTGACTTTTATTTGATTCAATTAGCTTTGCTTGAATGTGGTTAACTTTCAATTGAGTCAATTTGCTTTGTTGAATGCATTTGACTTTCATTTGATTCAAAAAGTTTTTGTTTGACTGTCATATGATTTAATTAGCCTCGTTGAATGCATTTGACAATCATTTGTTTCAAAAAGCTTTGTTTGAATTCTTTGGACTTTTACTTGATTCAATTAGCTTTTTTGAAAGCATTTGACTTTCATATGATTTAATTAGCTTTGTTTGAATGTTTTTGACTTTCATTTCATGCAATTAGCTTTGTCTGAATGTGTTTGACTTTCGTTTGATATAATTATCTTTTTTGAATGCATTTGACTTTCATTTGATTCAGATAGCATTGTTTGAATGTGTTTGACTTTCATTTGATTCAAATAGCTTTGTTTGAATGTGTTTGCCTTCCATTGGATTTAATTAGCTTTGTTTGAATGTGGTTGACTTTTAATTGATTCAATTTGATCTGTTGAATGCATTTGACTTTCATTTGATTCAAAAAGATTTGTTTGAATGTGTTTGACTTTCATATGATTCAATTAGTATCGTTGAATGCATTTGACAATCATTTGATTCAAAAAGCTATGTTTGAATTTGTTTGACTTTCACTTGATTCAATTAGCTTTTTTGAAACTCATTTGACTTTCTTTGGATTCAAAAAGCTTTGTTTGAATGTGTTTGAATTTCACTTGATTTAAATTAGCTTTGTTTGAATGTGGTTAACTTTCATTTGATTCGATTAGCTTTGTTTGAATGTGGTTGACTTTCATTTGATTTAGTTAGGTTTGTTAGAATGGCATTGACTTTCGTTTGATTCAATTAGGTTTGTTAGAATGCCATTGACTTTCATTTGAGTCAATTAGCTTTGTTGAATGCATATGACTTTCATTTGATTCAAAAAGCTTTGTTTGAATGTGTTTGATTTTCATTTGATTAAATTAGCTTTGTTTGAATGTGATTGACTTTCATTTGAATCAATTAGCTTTGTTTAGTGCATTTGCCTTTCATTTAATTCAAAAAGCTTTGTTTGAATGTGTTTGACTTTAATTTGATTCAAATAGCTTTGTTTGAATGTTTTTGACTTTCACTTGATTTAAATACCTTTTTTGAATGCGTTTGACTTTCATTTGATTCAAATAGCATTTCTTGAATGTGTTTGACTTTCATTTGGTTCAAATAGCTTTGTTTAAATGTGTTTGACTTTCATTTGATTCAATTAGCTTTACTTGAATGTGGTTAACTTTCAATTGAGTCAATTTGCTTTGTTGAATGCATTTGACTTTCATTTAATTCAAAAAGCTTTGTTTGAATGTGTTTGACTTTAATTTGATTCAAATAGCTTTGTTTGAATGTTTTTGACTTTCACTTGATTTAAATATCTTTTTTGAATGCGTTTGACTTTCATTTGATTCAAATAGCATTTCTTGAATGTGTTTGACTTTGATTTGGTTCAAATAGCTTTGTTTAAATGTGTTTGACTTTTATTTGATTCAATTAGCTTTGCTTGAATGTGGTTAACTTTCAATTGAGTCAATTTGCTTTGTTGAATGCATTTGACTTTCATTTGATTCAAAAAGTTTTGTTTGACTGTCATATGATTTAATTAGCCTCGTTGAATGCATTTGACAATCATTTGATTCAAAAAGCTTTGTTTGAATTCTTTGGACTTTTACTTGATTCAATTAGCTTTTTTGAAAGCATTTGACTTTCATATGATTTAATTAGCTTTGTTTGAATGTTTTTGACTTTCATTTGATGCAATTAGCTTTGTCTGAATGTGTTTGACTTTCGTTTGATTTAATTATCTTTTTTGAATGCATTTGACTTTCATTTGATTCAGATAGCATTGTTTGAATGTGTTTGACTTTCATTTGATTCAAATAGCTTTGTTTGAATGTGTTTGCCTTCCATTGGATTTAATTAGCTTTGTTTGAATGTGGTTGACTTTTAATTGATTCAATTTGATCTGTTGAATGCATTTGACTTTCATTTGATTCGAAAAGATTTGTTTGAATGTGTTTAACTTTCATATGATTCAATTAGTATCGTTGAATGCATTTGACAATCATTTGATTCAAAAAGCTATGTTTGAATTTGTTTGACTTTCACTTGATTCAATTAGCTTTTTTTGAACTCATTTGACTTTCTTTGGATTCAAAAAGCTTTGTTTGAATGTGTTTGAATTTCACTTGATTTAAATTAGCTTTGTTTGAATGTGGTTAACTTTCATTTGATTCGATTAGCTTTGTTTGAATATGGTTGACTTTCATTTGATTTAGTTAGGTTTGTTAGAATGGCATTGACTTTCGTTTGATTCAATTAGGTTTGTTAGAATGCCATTGACTTTCATTTGAGTCAATTAGCTTTGTTGAATGCATATGACTTTCATTTGATTCAAAAAGCTTTGTTTGAATGTGTTTGACTTTCATTTGATTCAATTAGCATCGTTGAACGCATTTGACAGTCATTTGATTCAAAAAGCTTTGTTTGAATTACCTAGACTTTCACTTGATTCAATTAGCATTTTTTGAATGCATTTAACTTTCATTTGATTTAAAAAGCTTTGTTTAAATGTAATTGACTTTCACTTGATTTAATTACTTTTTTTTAATTGCATTTGACTTTCAGTTGATTCAAAAAGATTTGTTTGAATGCGCTTGACTTTCATATGATTCAATTAGCATCGTTGAACGGATTTGACAATCATTTGATTCAAAAAGCTTTGTTTGACTTTCACTTGATTCAAATCGCTATTTTGAATGCATTTGAATTTCATTTGATTGAAAAAGCTTTGTTTGAATGTGTTTGATTTTCATTTGATTAAATTAGCTTTGTTTGAATGTGATTGACTTTCATTTGAATCAATTAGCTTTGTTTAATGCATTTGACTTTCATTTAATTCAAAAACCTTTGTTTGAATGTGTTTGACTTTAATTTGATTCAAATAGCTTTGTTTGAATGATTTTGACTTTCACTTGATTTAAATACCTTTTTTGAATGCGTTTGACTTTCATTTGATTCAAATAGCATTTCTTGAATGTGTTTGACTTTCATTTGGTTCAAATAGCTTTGTTTAAATGTGTTTGACTTTCATTTGATTCAATTAGCTTTGCTTGAATGTGGTTAACTTTCAATTGAGTCAATTTGCTTTGTTGAATGCATTTGACTTTCATTTGATTCAAAAAGTTTTGTTTGACTGTCATATGATTCAATTAGCCTCGTTGAAAGCATTTGACAATCATTTGATTCAAAAAGTTTTGTTTGAATTCTTTGGACTTTTACTTGATTCAATTAGCTTTTTTGAAAGCGTTTGACTTTCATATGATTTAATTAGCTTTGTTTGAATGTTTTTGACTTTCATTTGATGCAATTAGCTTTGTCTGAATGTGTTTGACTTTCGTTTGATTTAATTATCTTTTTTGAATGCATTTGACTTTCATTTGATTCAGATAGCATTGTTTGAATGTGTTAGACTTTCATTTGATTCAAATAGCTTTGTTTGAATGTGTTTGCCTTCCATTGGATTTAATTTGCTTTGTTTGAATGTGGTTGACTTTTAATTGATTCAATTTGATCTGTTGAATGCATTTGACTTTCATTTGATTCAAAAAGATTTGTTTGAATGTGTTTGACTTTCATATGATTCAATTAGTATCGTTGAATGCATTTGACAATCATTTGATTCAAAAAGCTATGTTTGAATTTGTTTGACTTTCACTTGATTCAATTAGAATTTTTGAACTCATTTGACTTTCTTTGGATTCAAAAAGCTTTGTTTGAATGTGTTTGAATTTCACTTGATTTAAATTAGCTTTGTTTGAATGTGGTTAACTTTCATTTGATTCGATTAGCTTTGTTTGAATGTGGTTGACTTTCATTTGATTTAGTTAGGTTTGTTAGAATGCAATTGACTTTCGTTTGATTCAATTAGGTTTGTTAGAATGCCATTGACTTTCATTTGAGTCAATTACCTTTGTTGAATGCATATGACTTTCATTTGATTCAAAAAGCTTTGTTTGAATGTGTTTGACTTTCATTTGATTCAATTAGCATCGTTGAACACATTTGACAGTCATTTGATTCAAAAAGCTTTGTTTGAATTACCTAGACTTTCACTTGATTCTATTAGCTTTTTTGAATGCATTTAACTTTCATTTGATTTCAAAAGCTTTGTTTAAATGTAATTGACTTTCACTTGATTTAATTACTTTTTTTAAATTGCATTTGACTCTCAGTTGATTCAAAAAGATTTGTTTGAATGTGCTTGACTTTCATATGATTCAATTAGCATCGTTGAACGGATTTGACAATCATTTGATTCAAAAAGCTTTGTTTGACTTTCACTTGATTCAAATCGCTATTTTGAATGCATTTGAATTTCATTTGATTGAAAAAGCTTTGTTTGAATGTGTTTGATTTTCATTTGATTAAATTAGCTTTGTTTGATTGTGATTGACTTTCATTTGAATCAATTAGCTTTGTTTAATGCATTTGACTTTCATTTAATTCAAAAAGCTTTGTTTGAATGTGTTTGACTTTAATTTGATTCAAATAGCTTTGTTTGAATGATTTTGACTTTCACTTGATTTAAATACCTTTTTTGAATGCGTTTGACTTTCATTTGATTCAAATAGCATTTCTTGAATGTGTTTGACTTTAATTTGGTTCAAATAGCTTTGTTTAAATGTGTTTGACTTTCATTTGATTCAATTAGCTTTGCTTGAATGTGGTTAACTTTCAATTGAGTCAATTTGCATTGTTGAAAGCATTTGACTTTCATTTGATTCAAAAAGTTTTGTTTGACTGTCATATGATTCAATTAGCCTCGTTGAATGCATTTGACAATCATTTGATTAAAAAAGCTTTGTTTGAATTCTTTGGACTTTTACTTGATTCAATTAGATTTTTTGAAAGCATTTGACTTTCATATGATTTAATTAGCTTTGTTTGAATGTTTTTGACTTTCATTTGATGCAATTAGCTTTGGCTGAATGTGTTTGACTTTCGTTTGATATAATTATCTTTTTTGAATGCATTTGACTTTCATTTTATTCAGATAGCATTGTTTGAATGTGTTTGACTTTCATTTGATTCAAATAGCTTTGTTTGAATGTGTTTGCCTTCCATTGGATTTAATTAGCTTTGTTTGAATTTGGTTGACTTTTAATTGATTCAATTTGATCTGTTGAATGCATTTGACTTTCATTTGATTCAAAAAGATTTGTTTGAATGTGTTTGACTTTCATATGATTCAATTAGTATCGTTGAATGCATTTGACAATCATTTGATTCAAAAAGCTATGTTTGAATTTGTTTGACTTTCACTTGATTCAATTAGCTTTTTTGAACTCATTTGACTTTCTTTGGATTCAAAAAGCTTTGTTTGAATGTGTTTGAATTTCACTTGATTTAAATTAGCTTTGTTTGAATGTGGTTAACTTTCATTTGATTCGATTAGCTTTGTTTGAATGTGGTTGACTTTCATTTGATTTAGTTAGGTTTGTTAGAATGTCATTGACTTTCGTTTGATTCAATTAGGTTTGTTAGAATGCCATTGACTTTCATTTGAGTCAATTAGCTTTGTTGAATGCATATGACTTTCATTTGATTCAAAAAGCTTTGTTTGAATGTGTTTGACTTTCATTTGATTCAATTAGCATCGTTGAACGCATTTGACAGTCATTTGATTCAAAAAGCTTTGTTTGAATTACCTAGACTTTCACTTGATTCAATTAGCATTTTTTGAATGCATTTAACTTTCATTTGATTTAAAAAGCTTTGTTTAAATGTAATTGACTTTCACTTGATTTAATTACTTTTTTTTAATTGCATTTGACTTTCAGTTGATTTAAAAAGATTTGTTTGAATGTGCTTGACTTTCATATGATTCAATTAGCATCGTTGAACGGATTTGACAATCATTTGATTCAAAAAGCTTTGTTTGACTTTCACTTGATTCAAATCGCTATTTTGAATGCATTTGAATTTCATTTGATTGAAAAAGCTTTGTTTGAATGTGTTTGATTTTCATTTGATTAAATTAGCTTTGTTTGAATGTGATTGACTTTCATTTGAATCAATTAGCTTTGTTTAATGCATTTGACTTTCATTTAATTCAAAAACCTTTGTTTGAATGTGTTTGACTTTAATTTGATTCAAATAGCTTTGTTTGAATGATTTTGACTTTCACTTGATTTAAATACCTTTTTTGAATGCGTTTGACTTTCATTTGATTCAAATAGCATTTCTTGAATGTGTTTGACTTTCATTTGGTTCAAATAGCTTTGTTTAAATGTGTTTGACTTTCATTTGATTCAATTAGCTTTGCTTGAATGTGGTTAACTTTCAATTGAGTCAATTTGCTTTGTTGAATGCATTTGACTTTCATTTGATTCAAAAAGTTTTGTTTGACTGTCATATGATTCAATTAGCCTCGTTGAAAGCATTTGACAATCATTTGATTCAAAAAGTTTTGTTTGAATTCTTTGGACTTTTACTTGATTCAATTAGCTTTTTTGAAAGCATTTGACTTTCATATGATTTAATTAGCTTTGTTTGAATGTTTTTGACTTTCATTTGATGCAATTAGCTTTGTCTGAATGTGTTTGACTTTCGTTTGATTTAATTATCTTTTTTGAATGCATTTGACTTTCATTTGATTCAGATAGCATTGTTTGAATGTGTTTGACTTTCATTTGATTCAAATAGCTTTGTTTGAATGTGTTTGCCTTCCATTGGATTTAATTAGCTTTGTTTGAATGTGGTTGACTTTTAATTGATTCAATTTGATCTGTTGAATGCATTTGACTTTCATTTGATTCAAAAAGATTTGTTTGAATGTGTTTGACTTTCATATGATTCAATTAGTATCGTTGAATGCATTTGACAATCATTTGATTCAAAAAGCTATGTTTGAATTTGTTTGACTTTCACTTGATTCAATTAGAATTTTTGAACTCATTTGACTTTCTTTGGATTCAAAAAGCTTTGTTTGAATGTGTTTGAATTTCACTTGATTTAAATTAGCTTTGTTTGAATGTGGTTAACTTTCATTTGATTCGATTAGCTTTGTTTGAATGTGGTTGACTTTCATTTGATTTAGTTAGGTTTGTTAGAATGCAATTGACTTTCGTTTGATTCAATTAGGTTTGTTAGAATGCCATTGACTTTCATTTGAGTCAATTACCTTTGTTGAATGCATATGACTTTCATTTGATTCAAAAAGCTTTGTTTGAATGTGTTTGACTTTCATTTGATTCAATTAGCATCGTTGAACACATTTGACAGTCATTTGATTCAAAAAGCTTTGTTTGAATTACCTAGACTTTCACTTGATTCTATTAGCTTTTTTGAATGCATTTAACTTTCATTTGATTTCAAAAGCTTTGTTTAAATGTAATTGACTTTCACTTGATTTAATTACTTTTTTTTAATTGCATTTGACTCTCAGTTGATTCAAAAAGATTTGTTTGAATGTGCTTGACTTTCATATGATTCAATTAGCATCGTTGAACGGATTTGACAATCATTTGATTCAAAAAGCTTTGTTTGACTTTCTGATGTGGATCAAGAGGGAAATTCTTTTGAAGAGCCAATCATATTGGTTTTAAGGCCAATAGGGTTTGAGCTTGGAGTAAAGAATCAAGAATGGTTAACATGCGCAGCCATTGAAGAAGAAGTCAAGGTCCAGTTGGGTTCCGACGACGGCAGCGGCGGCGACGCGCCGATCTGGGTGCCACGCGCCGGCTCCCTAGCTCCGGCCTGAGTCCAGCTACACGGCGGTGGGGCGCGTGTCGATGATGGCGGCGCGTGAGACGGTGGTTCGGCGGCAGTACGAAAAGAAAGATTTTCCTAACTTAGTTTTTTCTAGAGTTTTTGCTTGCAAGTTTTTACCTTTCACTTGAAAGGGTTTTTCTTGGTTTAAGCAATTAGGAATCTTCTTAATTTCTGTTAATTTAGTTTAAAATAATTTCTAAGTCAATTAGGAATTGTTTTAAGAAGTTTTAGGTTAATTAGAACTAGTCTTATTACTAGTTTCCTAGTTCCATTAGAATTGGTTCTCCTATTCTATCTAGGATACTTGGGGATCAAGGCTAGGGTTTTTTCCTAGTTCGAATAGACTTAGGAATAGTTAGTTTTAGTCTATAAATAATGAAATTTTCGTGATTTTTCAGAACATTCGAAAATCATTAAAATTCAAGTTAATTGTTTGTTTTGCTTAATTGCTTACAAATTCTTTTGCTAGTTTTCAATTCAAGGAGTTGTTTTGATAATTAGAACGTTCAATTCTTAGTTCTAGGAGTAGTCTAAGTTTTGTTCATCAAAGTACTTAGTTCCAGGAGTGGTCTAGGTAATTTGAGAGGCGTTGAATTCGTTCCAGGAGTGGTCGTTTTCAAAGTCATATCCGGTTCGTTATTCTTAAGTTGTTCGATTTTCTTAGGAAATTCGAAGGGCTTGTGTTACTTGTGTGATTTTAGATTCTTTATTAAGTTAAGGGGTTTAAATCCACATCAAATTGGTATCAGAGCTTGTGTGATACCACATCAAATTGGTATCAGAGCTTGTGTGATACCACATCAAATTGGTATCAGATTTCAGGGGTTTTGATCGTTCAACAATTCGTTCATCAAATCGCACTTGTTCTCGGATAACCAGTTTTTCTGTCAACTTCAGAAGGCTCGTTCTCCTTCGTTACAAGGTCTTTTCAGGTGATTCTTTTTTTGATTTTGGGTGAAATTTTGTCTAATTTCTGCCTGTGAAATTTCGGAATTTTTCGAGTTCGTTTGCTATTAAACTGGACTGTTTTCCGAAACTGTGTCAGTTTTGGCCCGATTTAATACTTACTGCTCGTTGTGTGCGATTTTGTTCCAAGTTGTGTTGCGATTTTTGTGGGATATACCTGTGTGGATAAGGGTTCTTTTATTTCTGTTTTTTTCACATAATTATGGAGGAAGGGATCCGAAAATCTATGGATGAATTTGCAAAGTTACTTCAAGGTCATAAAAAGAAGAAAAAACATGAAGATGATAACGTAGATTTTGGCTTTGGTAACAAACATATGCTTATGGAGCGACTGAATTTACATGAAGAAATTATTTTTCAAGGTCAACAAGATAGTTTGTTTCATACTCGATGCAAAGTTGTTGATAGAACTTGTAGGGTGATCATTGATAGTGGTTCGTGTACCAATGTAGCGTCTACAGAGATGGTTACTAAACTCCAACTTCCTACAAGAGATCATGAAAAACCATATAAGTTGGGTTGGCTAGATAATTCTATGGGTTTTCATGTAGAACAACAAGCTTTGGTGAATTTCTCCATTGGCAATTACAAGGAAGAATTATGGTGCGATGTGATTCCTATGAGTGCTTGTCACGTTCTTTTAGGAAGACCATGGCAATTTGATCGACATGTTAAACATGATGGTGTGGCCAACACATATTCGGTCAAGGTGGGAAACAAGAGGTTCAAACTTATTCCTTTAACTATTATTCCATGCCGCGTTAAAGTTAAAGAGATGGAGGAAGATTGTCAAAAGGATAAGGAAGAGGAACATGTAGGTGCTAAAGAGCTCGAAGAAAAGGTGAGTGAAACAATTGATGTTCCAATTGTGTGTGACGTTGTTCAAGATCAGATTATTCATAATGATCTACCAATGGTGGTGTCGGAAAAGGTTTTTGATACTATTGAGGAGCCATTCGTGAATCAAGATAATAATTTAATGGTTTCTTTAGAAGTGGTGGATTCATTAGGCATGCATAAAGAGAAGAAATTGTTAGTCATACATGAGAAAAATATCATGAAGCCTAAAGTGTTCTTATGGTCAACTTCGAAGACCAAGGACCAAATTGAGAATTGGTTGTTTCTAAAATATTGCCTTGCTCGTGGTGATGTTGTTACATTGCTTAAAATTGCTAGCGTTGAGGTAATAGTTCTTTTGGCTTGTATTCGTCGAATTTGGATGGTTTCATGGAATTGTTCTCCTTACATGGATGATGCGAATTTGAGGACAAATTCTTTTGAAGAGGGGGAGAATGATGTGGATCAAGAGGGAAATTCTTTTGAAGAGCCAATCATATTGGTTTTAAGGCCAATAGGGTTTGAGCTTGGAGTAAAGAATCAAGAATGGTTAACATGCGCAGCCATTGAAGAAGAAGTCAAGGTCCAGTTGGGTTCCGACGACGGCAGCGGCGGCGACGCGCCGATCTGGGTGCCACGCGCCGGCTCCCTAGCTCCGGCCTGAGTCCAGCTACACGGCGGTGGGGCGCGTGTCGATGATGGCGGCGCGTGAGACGGTGGTTCGGCGGCAGTACGAAAAGAAAGATTTTCCTAACTTAGTTTTTTTCTAGAGTTTTTGCTTGCAAGTTTTTACCTTTCACTTGAAAGGGTTTTTCTTGGTTTAAGCAATTAGGAATCTTCTTAATTTCTGTTAATTTAGTTTAAAATAATTTCTAAGTCAATTAGGAATTGTTTTAAGAAGTTTTAGGTTAATTAGAACTAGTCTTATTACTAGTTTCCTAGTTCCATTAGAATTGGTTCTCCTATTCTATCTAGGATACTTGGGGATCAAGGCTAGGGTTTTTTCCTAGTTCGAATAGACTTAGGAATAGTTAGTTTTAGTCTATAAATAATGAAATTTTCGTGATTTTTCAGAACATTCGAAAATCATTAAAATTCAAGTTAATTGTTTGTTTTGCTTAATTGCTTACAAATTCTTTTGCTAGTTTTCAATTCAAGGAGTTGTTTTGATAATTAGAACGTTCAATTCTTAGTTCTAGGAGTAGTCTAAGTTTTGTTCATCAAAGTACTTAGTTCCAGGAGTGGTCTAGGTAATTTGAGAGGCGTTGAATTCGTTCCAGGAGTGGTCGTTTTCAAAGTCATATCCGGTTCGTTATTCTTAAGTTGTTCGATTTTCTTAGGAAATTCGAAGGGCTTGTGTTACTTGTGTGATTTTAGATTCTTTATTAAGTTAAGGGGTTTAAATCCACATCAAATTGGTATCAGAGCTTGTGTGATACCACATCAAATTGGTATCAGAGCTTGTGTGATACCACATCAAATTGGTATCAGATTTCAGGGGTTTTGATCGTTCAACAATTCGTTCATCAAATCGCACTTGTTCTCGGATAACCAGTTTTTCTGTCAACTTCAGAAGGCTCGTTCTCCTTCGTTACAAGGTCTTTTCAGGTGATTCTTTTTTTGATTTTGGGTGAAATTTTGTCTAATTTCTGCCTGTGAAATTTCGGAATTTTTCGAGTTCGTTTGCTATTAAACTGGACTGTTTTCCGAAACTGTGTCAGTTTTGGCCCGATTTAATACTTACTGCTCGTTGTGTGCGATTTTGTTCCAAGTTGTGTTGCGATTTTTGTGGGATATACCTGTGTGGATAAGGGTTCTTTTATTTCTGTTTTTTTCACATAATTATGGAGGAAGGGATCCGAAAATCTATGGATGAATTTGCAAAGTTACTTCAAGGTCATAAAAAGAAGAAAAAACATGAAGATGATAACGTAGATTTTGGCTTTGGTAACAAACATATGCTTATGGAGCGACTGAATTTACATGAAGAAATTATTTTTCAAGGTCAACAAGATAGTTTGTTTCATACTCGATGCAAAGTTGTTGATAGAACTTGTAGGGTGATCATTGATAGTGGTTCGTGTACCAATGTAGCGTCTACAGAGATGGTTACTAAACTCCAACTTCCTACAAGAGATCATGAAAAACCATATAAGTTGGGTTGGCTAGATAATTCTATGGGTTTTCATGTAGAACAACAAGCTTTGGTGAATTTCTCCATTGGCAATTACAAGGAAGAATTATGGTGCGATGTGATTCCTATGAGTGCTTGTCACGTTCTTTTAGGAAGACCATGGCAATTTGATCGACATGTTAAACATGATGGTGTGGCCAACACATATTCGGTCAAGGTGGGAAACAAGAGGTTCAAACTTATTCCTTTAACTATTATTCCATGCCGCGTTAAAGTTAAAGAGATGGAGGAAGATTGTCAAAAGGATAAGGAAGAGGAACATGTAGGTGCTAAAGAGCTCGAAGAAAAGGTGAGTGAAACAATTGATGTTCCAATTGTGTGTGACGTTGTTCAAGATCAGATTATTCATAATGATCTACCAATGGTGGTGTCGGAAAAGGTTTTTGATACTATTGAGGAGCCATTCGTGAATCAAGATAATAATTTAATGGTTTCTTTAGAAGTGGTGGATTCATTAGGCATGCATAAAGAGAAGAAATTGTTAGTCATACATGAGAAAAATATCATGAAGCCTAAAGTGTTCTTATGGTCAACTTCGAAGACCAAGGACCAAATTGAGAATTGGTTGTTTCTAAAATATTGCCTTGCTCGTGGTGATGTTGTTACATTGCTTAAAATTGCTAGCGTTGAGGTAATAGTTCTTTTGGCTTGTATTCGTCGAATTTGGATGGTTTCATGGAATTGTTCTCCTTACATGGATGATGCGAATTTGAGGACAAATTCTTTTGAAGAGGGGGAGAATGATGTGGATCAAGAGGGAAATTCTTTTGAAGAGCCAATCATATTGGTTTTAAGGCCAATAGGGTTTGAGCTTGGAGTAAAGAATCAAGAATGGTTAACATGCGCAGCCATTGAAGAAGAAGTCAAGGTCCAGTTGGGTTCCGACGACGGCAGCGGCGGCGACGCGCCGATCTGGGTGCCACGCGCCGGCTCCCTAGCTCCGGCCTGAGTCCAGCTACACGGCGGTGGGGCGCGTGTCGATGATGGCGGCGCGTGAGGTGGTGGTTCGGCGGCAGTACGAAAAGAAAGATTTTCCTAACTTAGTTTTTTCTAGAGTTTTTGCTTGCAAGTTTTTACCTTTCACTTGAAAGGGTTTTTCTTGGTTTAAGCAATTAGGAATCTTCTTAATTTCTGTTAATTTAGTTTAAAATAATTTCTAAGTCAATTAGGAATTGTTTTAAGAAGTTTTAGGTTAATTAGAACTAGTCTTATTACTAGTTTCCTAGTTCCATTAGAATTGGTTCTCCTATTCTATCTAGGATACTTGGGGATCAAGGCTAGGGTTTTTTCCTAGTTCGAATAGACTTAGGAATAGTTAGTTTTAGTCTATAAATAATGAAATTTTCGTGATTTTTCAGAACATTCGAAAATCATTAAAATTCAAGTTAATTGTTTGTTTTGCTTAATTGCTTACAAATTCTTTTGCTAGTTTTCAATTCAAGGAGTTGTTTTGATAATTAGAACGTTCAATTCTTAGTTCTAGGAGTAGTCTAAGTTTTGTTCATCAAAGTACTTAGTTCCAGGAGTGGTCTAGGTAATTTGAGAGGCGTTGAATTCGTTCCAGGAGTGGTCGTTTTCAAAGTCATATCCGGTTCGTTATTCTTAAGTTGTTCGATTTTCTTAGGAAATTCGAAGGCTTGTGTTACTTGTGTGATTTTAGATTCTTTATTAAGTTAAGGGGTTTAAATCCACATCAAATTGGTATCAGAGCTTGTGTGATACCACATCAAATTGGTATCAGAGCTTGTGTGATACCACATCAAATTGGTATCAGATTTCAGGGGTTTTGATCGTTCAACAATTCGTTCATCAAATCGCACTTGTTCTCGGATAACCAGTTTTTCTGTCAACTTCAGAAGGCTCGTTCTCCTTCGTTACAAGGTCTTTTCAGGTGATTCTTTTTTTGATTTTGGGTGAAATTTTGTCTAATTTCTGCCTGTGAAATTTCGGAATTTTTCGAGTTTGTTTGCTATTAAACTGGACTGTTTTCCGAAACTGTGTCAGTTTTGGCCCGATTTAATACTTACTGCTCGTTGTGTGCGATTTTGTTCCAAGTTGTGTTGCGATTTTTGTGGGATATACCTGTGTGGATAAGGGTTCTTTTATTTCTGTTTTTTTCACATAATTATGGAGGAAGGGATCCGAAAATCTATGGATGAATTTGCAAAGTTACTTCAAGGTCATAAAAAGAAGAAAAAAACATGAAGATGATAACGTAGATTTTGGCTTTGGTAACAAACATATGCTTATGGAGCGACTGAATTTACATGAAGAAATTATTTTTTCAAGGTCAACAAGATAGTTTGTTTCATACTCGATGCAAAGTTGTTGATAGAACTTGTAGGGTGATCATTGATAGTGGTTCGTGTACCAATGTAGCGTCTACAGAGATGGTTACTAAACTCCAACTTCCTACAAGAGATCATGAAAAACCATATAAGTTGGGTTGGCTAGATAATTCTATGGGTTTTCATGTAGAACAACAAGCTTTGGTGAATTTCTCCATTGGCAATTACAAGGAAGAATTATGGTGCGATGTGATTCCTATGAGTGCTTGTCACGTTCTTTTAGGAAGACCATGGCAATTTGATCGACATGTTAAACATGATGGTGTGGCCAACACATATTCGGTCAAGGTGGGAAACAAGAGGTTCAAACTTATTCCTTTAACTATTATTCCATGCCGCGTTAAAGTTAAAGAGATGGAGGAAGATTGTCAAAAGGATAAGGAAGAGGAACATGTAGGTGCTAAAGAGCTCGAAGAAAAGGTGAGTGAAACAATTGATGTTCCAATTGTGTGTGACGTTGTTCAAGATCAGATTATTCATAATGATCTACCAATGTGGTGTCGGAAAAGGTTTTTGATACTATTGAGGAGCCATTCGTGAATCAAGATAATAATTTAATGGTTTCTTTAGAAGTGGTGGATTCATTAGCATGCATAAAGAGAAGAAATTGTTAGTCATACATGAGAAAAATATCATGAAGCCTAAAGTGTTCTTATGGTCAACTTCGAAGACCAAGGACCAAATTGAGAATTGGTTGTTTCTAAAATATTGCCTTGCTCGTGGTGATGTTGTTACATTGCTTAAAATTGCTAGCGTTGAGGTAATAGTTCTTTTGGCTTGTATTCGTCGAATTTGGATGGTTTCATGGAATTGTTCTCCTTACATGGATGATGCGAATTTGAGGACAAATTCTTTTTGAAGAGGGGAGAATGATGTGGATCAAGAGGAAATTCTTTTGAAGAGCCAATCATATTGGTTTTAAGGCCAATAGGGTTTGAGCTTGAGTAAAGAATCAAGAATGGTTAACATGCGCAGCCATTGAAGAAGAAGTCAAGGTCCAGTTGGGTTCCGACGACGGCACGGCGGCGACGCGCCGATCTGGGTGCCACGCGCCGGCTCCCTAGCTCCGGCCTGAGTCCAGCTACACGGCGGTGGGGCGCGTGTCGATGATGGCGGCGCGTGAGGTGGTGGTTCGGCGGCAGTACGAAAAGAAAGATTTTCCTAACTTAGTTTTTTCTAGAGTTTTTGCTTGCAAGTTTTTTACCTTTCACTTGAAAGGTTTTTCTTGGTTTAAGCAATTAGGAATCTTCTTAATTTCTGTTAATTTAGTTTAAAATAATTTCTAAGTCAATTAGGAATTGTTTTAAGAAGTTTTAGTTAATTAGAACTAGTCTTATTACTAGTTTCCTAGTTCCATTAGAATTGGTTCTCCTATTCTATCTAGGATACTTGGGGATCAAGGCTAGGGTTTTTTCCTAGTTCGAATAGACTTAGGAATAGTTAGTTTTAGTCTATAAATAATGAAATTTTCGTGATTTTTCAGAACATTCGAAAATCATTAAAATTCAAGTTAATTGTTTGTTTTGCTTAATTGCTTACAAATTCTTTTGCTAGTTTTCAATTCAAGGAGTTGTTTTGATAATTAGAACGTTCAATTCTTAGTTCTAGGAGTAGTCTAAGTTTTGTTCATCAAAGTACTTAGTTCCAGGAGTGGTCTAGGTAATTTGAGAGGCGTTGAATTCGTTCCAGGAGTGGTCGTTTTCAAAGTCATATCCGGTTCGTTATTCTTAAGTTGTTCGATTTTCTTAGGAAATTCGAAGGGCTTGTGTTACTTGTGTGATTTTAGATTCTTTATTAAGTTAAGGGGTTTAAATCCACATCAAATTGGTATCAGAGCTTGTGTGATACCACATCAAAATCAGGGTTTTTGATCGTTCAACAATTCGTTCATCAAATCGCACTTGTTCTCGGATAACCAGTTTTTCTGTCAACTTCAGAAGGCTCGTTCTCCTTCGTTACAAGGTCTTTTCAGGTGATTCTTTTTTTGATTTTGGGTGAAATTTTGTCTAATTTCTGCCTGTGAAATTTCGGAATTTTTCGAGTTCGTTTGCTATTAAACTGGACTGTTTTCCGCAACTGTGTCAGTTTTGGTCCGATTTAATACTTACTGCTCGTTGTGTGCGATTTTGTTCCAAGTTGTGTTGCGATTTTTGGGATATACCTGTGTGGATAAGGGTTCTTTTAGTCTGTTTTTTCACATAATTATGGAGGAAGGGATCCGAAAATCTATGGATGAATTTGCAAAGTTACTTCAAGGTCATAAAAAGAAGAAAAAACATGAAGATGATAACGTAGATTTTGGCTTTGGTAACAAACATATGCTTATGGAGCGACTGAATTTACATGAAGAAATTATTTTTCAAGGTCAACAAGATAGTTTGTTTCATACTCGATGCAAAGTTGTTGATAGAACTTGTAGGGTGATCATTGATAGTGGTTCGTGTACCAATGTAGCGTCTACAGAGATGGTTACTAAACTCCAACTTCCTACAAGAGATCATGAAAAACCATATAAGTTGGGTTGGCTAGATAATTCTATGGGTTTTCATGTAGAACAACAAGCTTTGGTGAATTTCTCCATTGGCAATTACAAGGAAGAATTATGGTGCGATGTGATTCCTATGAGTGCTTGTCACGTTCTTTTAGGAAGACCATGGCAATTTGATCGACATGTTAAACATGATGGTGTGGCCAACACATATTCGGTCAAGGTGGGAAACAAGAGGTTCAAACTTATTCCTTTAACTATTATTCCATGCCGCGTTAAAGTTAAAGAGATGGAGGAAGATTGTCAAAAGGATAAGGAAGAGGAACATGTAGGTGCTAAAGAGCTCGAAGAAAAGGTGAGTGAAACAATTGATGTTCCAATTGTGTGTGACGTTGTTCAAGATCAGATTATTCATAATGATCTACCAATGGTGGTGTCGGAAAAGGTTTTTGATACTATTGAGGAGCCATTCGTGAATCAAGATAATAATTTAATGGTTTCTTTAGAAGTGGTGGATTCATTAGGCATGCATAAAGAGAAGAAATTGTTAGTCATACATGAGAAAAATATCATGAAGCCTAAAGTGTTCTTATGGTCAACTTCGAAGACCAAGGACCAAATTGAGAATTGGTTGTTTCTAAAATATTGCCTTGCTCGTGGTGATGTTGTTACATTGCTTAAAATTGCTAGCGTTGAGGTAATAGTTCTTTTGGCTTGTATTCGTCGAATTTGGATGGTTTCATGGAATTGTTCTCCTTACATGGATGATGCGAATTTGAGGAAATTCTTTTGAAGAGGGGGAGAATGATGTGGATCAAGAGGGAAATTCTTTTGAAGAGCCAATCATATTGGTTTTAAGGCCAATAGGGTTTGAGCTTGGAGTAAAGAATCAAGAATGGTTAACATGCGCAGCCATTGAAGAAGAAGTCAAGGTCCAGTTGGGTTCCGACGACGGCAGCGGCGGCGACGCGCCGATCTGGGTGCCACGCGCCGGCTCCCTAGCTCCGGCCTGAGTCCAGCTACACGGCGGTGGGGCGCGTGTCGATGATGGCGGCGCGTGAGGTGGTGGTTCGGCGGCAGTACGAAAAGAAAGATTTTCCTAACTTAGTTTTTTCTAGAGTTTTTGCTTGCAAGTTTTTACCTTTCACTTGAAAGGGTTTTTCTTGGTTTAAGCAATTAGGAATCTTCTTAATTTCTGTTAATTTAGTTTAAAATAATTTCTAAGTCAATTAGGAATTGTTTTAAGAAGTTTTAGGTTAATTAGAACTAGTCTTATTACTAGTTTCCTAGTTCCATTAGAATTGGTTCTCCTATTCTATCTAGGATACTTGGGGATCAAGGCTAGGGTTTTTTCCTAGTTCGAATAGACTTAGGAATAGTTAGTTTTAGTCTATAAATAATGTAATTTTTCGATTTTTCAGAACATTCGAAAATCATTAAAATTCAAGTTAATTGTTTGTTTTGCTTAATTGCTTACAAATTCTTTTGCTAGTTTTCAATTCAAGGAGTTGTTTTGATAATTAGAACGTTCAATTCTTAGTTCTAGGAGTAGTCTAAGTTTTGTTCATCAAAGTACTTAGTTCCAGGAGTGGTCTAGGTAATTTGAGAGGCGTTGAATTCGTTCCAGGAGTGGTCGTTTTCAAAGTCATATCCGGTTCGTTATTCTTAAGTTGTTCGATTTTCTTAGGAAATTCGAAGGGCTTGTGTTACTTGTGTGATTTTAGATTCTTTATTAAGTTAAGGGGTTAAAATCCACATCAAATTGGTATCAGAGCTTGTGTGATACCACATCAAATTGGTATCAGATTTCAGGGGTTTTGATCGTTCAACAATTCGTTCATCAAATCGCACTTGTTCTCGGATAACCAGTTTTTCTGTCAACTTCAGAAGGCTCGTTCTCCTTCGTTACAAGGTCTTTTCAGGTGATTCTTTTTTTGATTTTGGGTGAAATTTTGTCTAATTTCTGCCTGTGAAATTTCGGAATTTTTCGAGTTTCGTTTGCTATTAAACTGGACTGTTTTCCGAAACTGTGTCAGTTTTGGTCCGATTTAATACTTACTGCTCGTTGTGTGCGATTTTGTTCCAAGTTGTGTTGCGATTTTTGTGGGATTACCTGTGGATAAGGGTCTTTTATTTCTGTTTTTTCACATAATTATGGAGGAAGGGATCCGAAAATCTATGGATGAATTTGCAAAGTTACTTCAAGGTCATAAAAAGAAGAAAAAACATGAAGATGATAACGTAGATTTTGGCTTTGGTAACAAACATATGCTTATGGAGCGACTGAATTTACATGAAAAATATTTTTCAAGGTCAACAAGATAGTTTGTTTCATACTCGATGCAAAGTTGTTGATAGAACTTGTAGGGTGATCATTGATAGTGGTTCGTGTACCAATGTAGCGTCTACAGAGATGGTTACTAAACTCCAACTTCCTACAAGAGATCATGAAAAACCATATAAGTTGGGTTGGCTAGATAATTCTATGGGTTTTCATGTAGAACAACAAGCTTTGGTGAATTTCTCCATTGGCAATTACAAGGAAGAATTATGGTGCGATGTGATTCCTATGAGTGCTTGTCACGTTCTTTTAGGAAGACCATGGCAATTTGATCGACATGTTAAACATGATGGTGTGGCCAACACATATTCGGTCAAGGTGGGAAACAAGAGGTTCAAACTTATTCCTTTAACTATTATTCCATGCCGCGTTAAAGTTAAAGAGATGGAGGAAGATTGTCAAAAGGATAAGGAAGAGGAACATGTAGGTGCTAAAGAGCTCGAAGAAAAGGTGAGTGAAACAATTGATGTTCCAATTGTGTGTGACGTTGTTCAAGATCAGATTATTCATAATGATCTACCAATGGTGGTGTCGGAAAAGGTTTTTGATACTATTGAGGAGCCATTCGTGAATCAAGATAATAATTTAATGGTTTCTTTAGAAGTGGTGGATTCATTAGGCATGCATAAAGAGAAGAAATTGTTAGTCATACATGAGAAAAATATCATGAAGCCTAAAGTGTTCTTATGGTCAACTTCGAAGACCAAGGACCAAATTGAGAATTGGTTGTTTCTAAAATATTGCCTTGCTCGTGGTGATGTTGTTACATTGCTTAAAATTGCTAGCGTTGAGGTAATAGTTCTTTTGGCTTGTATTCGTCGAATTTGGATGGTTTCATGGAATTGTTCTCCTTACATGGATGATGCGAATTTGAGGACAAATTCTTTTGAAGAGGGGGAGAATGATGTGGATCAAGAGGGAAATTCTTTTGAAGAGCCAATCATATTGGTTTTAAGGCCAATAGGGTTTGAGCTTGGAGTAAAGAATCAGAATGGTTAACATGCGCAGCCATTGAAGAAGAAGTCAAGGTCCAGTTGGGTTCCGACGACGGCAGCGGCGGCGACGCGCCGATCTGGGTGCCACGCGCCGGCTCCCTAGCTCCGGCCTGAGTCCAGCTACACGGCGGTGGGGCGCGTGTCGATGATGGCGGCGCGTGAGGTGGTGGTTCGGCGGCAGTACGAAAAGAAAGATTTTCCTAACTTAGTTTTTTCTAGAGTTTTTGCTTGCAAGTTTTTACCTTTCACTTGAAAGGGTTTTTCTTGGTTTAAGCAATTAGGAATCTTCTTAATTTCTGTTAATTTAGTTTAAAATAATTTCTAAGTCAATTAGGAATTGTTTTAAGAAGTTTTAGGTTAATTAGAACTAGTCTTATTACTAGTTTCCTAGTTCCATTAATTGGTTCTCCTATTCTATCTAGGATACTTGGGGATCAAGGCTAGGGTTTTTTCCTAGTTCGAATAGACTTAGGAATAGTTAGTTTTAGTCTATAAATAATGAATTTTCGTGATTTTTCAGAACATTCGAAAATCATTAAAATTCAAGTTAATTGTTTGTTTTGCTTAATTGCTTACAAATTCTTTTGCTAGTTTTCAATTCAAGGAGTTGTTTTGATAATTAGAACGTTCAATCTTAGTTCTAGGAGTAGTCTAAGTTTTGTTCATCAAAGTACTTAGTTCCAGGAGTGGTCTAGGTAATTTGAGAGGCGTTGAATTCGTTCCAGGAGTGGTCGTTTTCAAAGTCATATCCGGTTCGTTATTCTTAAGTTGTTCGATTTTCTTAGGAAATTCGAAGGGCTTGTGTTACTTGTGTGATTTTAGATTCTTTATTAAGTTAAGGGG
>NW_018744327.1:0-21679 GCF_001683475.1 Chenopodium quinoa | reverse complement strand
ACTTGCCTCTTGCTTGTCCTCAAGCAAGAACAAAAGCAGAAACAAAAAGAAAGAAAAAGGATCTAATAACACTAAAAGGAGAGGGTGAAAAAGAATATACACTAACTCACTTTCGTAGGAATCACGGTTGTTTTTAGCGTAAATGATAAGCCTTATTATCATGGGTTGAGAGAAGCATTTTAGGGTGTGTTTTGATGCTTTATATGTACTTTTGTTAGCTTTTGTGAGTTTTGGGCTGTGATCTCACTTATGTGCAAAAGGCGGGATTTATGAGTATAAGTGAGTGAGTGAGCTCGGGAACCAATGAAGAGTTATGTAAGAAGGATGGACCTTGGCTCGTGATTTGAGAGTTGTGATGGAGCATGGAAGAGCAAGGAAGAAAGCTTGAGGAAAAGGTGAAGCAAAGCAAGAAGAAGAAGCAAGGAAAGAGGCGAAAACAGCAGGAACCGCTGCCAGGGCCGCTGGCAGCTGGCCAGAGCCGCTGGCAGCGGGTATACCAGAGTGAGGGGCTGCCAGAGCAGCTGCCAGCGGGTCCAGAGCAGCTGGCAGCGGCTCTGGCAGAAATTCGGGCTGTTTTGGTTAATTTTCAGCAATTTGGCTTTGTTTTGGCTCGTGTTTTGGATATTATTTTATTATTATTATTGTGTTATGTTATTAAAATATAGAAACATATAAATAGCTTAGTTTTAATTAAGTTTTAAGAGGAAAAAAGGAGAATTAAGTTTTGAGAAAAAAAGCTTTCTAGGGTTTTCTTGGAATTTTCAGAATTCTTTGTTTTGGAATTAGAATCCATGGAAGCTTAATCTTCCGGATTCTTGGTTAAAGATTGAAGCTTTTAGCTACGAATTGTGAGATCTTTCTTCTCTTAATATCTATTGAATATATATTGTTCCTTGAATTAATTTCATGATTTGCTTTAATCAATTGCTAGGTTAGAATTATTGGATTCGCTTGCATCTAATTAATCTTTCCAAAGTAGCAACTTTAGGTTATTGATGCATGCTTTTGGTTGATAACTTGAAGAGGGAATAATATTATTGAAGAAATTAGACCGCTTGTGTTAATTTATTCAATCCTTGTTGATTTCTCCGTTTATTTTCTTCTTGTGGATAATTTAGAGCGCTTGTATTGAATTGTGCATTGGAAAGGGTTAGAAAGGAGCGCTTTGCTATTTCTAACTATTTATGAGAATTTAGAATCTAGGAATTCTACAACAAGGTGTTCAATAGAGCTTGATTGAGGAGACTTCTATGATCAATTTGTATGTTCATTAGTGGATTTCGCATAACCAAGACCGTTCTTCTCATTGATTACCTATTCATTACGTTCGTTGTTCTTACTTAGTTCATTTATCATCATTGCTCGTGAAACCCCCCTCGTTACTTAGGTTACTACCGTCCTAGAGTATTTCCACTTAGGTTTCCAGTTATTAGTCCCTTTTTCCCTGTGGATTCGAACTCGACTTCCCTAACTACGTTTATTTGCAGTTAGCTTAGTTGTGATATTTTTGGTTGCATACGACTGAGGCACACCAAATTTTGGCGCCGTTGCCGGGGAACTAGGCGTTACCGTTTAATTGTTTATCTTAGTAGAATTTATTTTAGGATTGTTCTTAGCTATTTTTTCTTTGTTTGTTCGCTAGGGTATGATAAGTACCCGTTCTGCTAACAAAGAAGTTTTTGCAGTTTGATCCAGAAATTGAAAGAAATATTTCCAGGTTGCGAAGAGAGGCAAGAACAAACCCAGTGAATCAACATACATCTTCAACATTCAAGAAGAGGAAGTGATGGCAGAAAATCGAACACTGAGAGAGCTAACAGCTCCTAACTTGAACCAACAGCCGTTGTGCATCGCATATCAGCAGTTGGAGGAAGGTGCTAATGTTGAGATCAAATCTGGTCTAATTCATCTATTGCCGGCATTCCATGGCATGAAGGGTGAAGATCCAAATAAACATCTGGCAGAATTTCATGTGGTATGTACTAGCATGAAACCGATTGGGATGACTGATGAGCAAATTCAGTTGAGAGCATTTCCTTTTTCTCTCAAAGATGCAGCGAAGGATTGGTTTTACTATCTTCCCCCAGGGAGCATAACAAATTGGGCAGGTTTGAAGAAGTGTTTCTTAGAGAAGTATTACCCAGCCACTATTTCTGCAAGCCTTAAGAAAGCTATCAGCAATGTGGATCAGAAGGAAGATGAGTCCTTGTATGAGTATTGGGAGAGATTCAAGAGATTGTGTGCTAGTTGTCCGTACCATGGGTATTCCGATCAAGACCTCATCCTATACTTCTATGGAGGTCTAACAGATGATGATTTGAGGATGGTGAATGCAGCAAGTGGTGGAGGGCTAGTGAATAAGACTCCAGGAGATGCAACTAGGCTGATTGCAGAGCTAGCAGAGAATTCTAGGCAGTTCAGTCAGAGAACTCCCACGCGCCGGGGTGAATGCAGCAAATTCAAATACAACTGAGTTAGAGAGTCAAGTAGCTGATTTGACTTCTATGATGCGTGAGTTCATGGTGAACTCAAGGAATCCACAGCAACTGAATGCTTGTGGTTTATGCACCTCCATGGGACATCCCACTGATGCATGTCCTCAATTACAAGAGGAGCAGAATGAGCAGGCCAATGTAATGGGTTTCCAAGGGCAAGGTCCTCAGAGAAGATATGATCCATATTCAAATACATACAATCCAGGATGGAGGGATCATCCAAATTTGAGATATGGGAATTCCCAGGGGAACCAACAACAACAGCAAAATGCTCAAGGCCAGCAGAAATATCAGCAATATAGGGCACCATTAGCCAAACCTCAAGGCCAAAGCTCAAATTCGAGTAATATGTCAACTGAAGAAATGATTAGATCACTAACTTCTAATGTTTCTACTATGCAGCAAAACATGGTGCAATTCCAGCAAGAAACCAAATCAGTATTCAGAATTTGGAAAGTCAAGTGAGCCAAATTTCAAGTGCAGTGAGCCGACTTGAAGCTAAGGACTCTGGAAAGCTTCCATCTCAAACGGAGCTGAATCCTAAGCAACAGGTCAATGCAATAACATTGAGAAATGGCAAAGAGTTACAAGAAACTGCAGTTGCAATAAGAGGGCTAAAGACTTGATTGGAACTGAAGAGCAAGAAGTAGAACATGAAGCTGTGGCGAATCCACCAACTTTTCCCTCTTATGAACCCACGCCACCTTTCCCCTGAAGCCTTGCAAGATACTCGAAGGTATGAGAAAGACAAGGATATTTATGAGACTTTTAGCAAATGTGAGGTAAATATTCCCCTCTTGAATGTGATTAAAAGTATTCCTCGTTTTGCTAAGTTTATGAAAGAACTGTGTACTATCAAGAGAAAGCATAGGTTGGGAGGAAAAGAGAAGGTAAAGGTGAGTGCTCATGTTTCTGCGGTTTTCCAAAAGAAAATCCCAGAAAAATGTGGTGATCTGTTATGTTTATTGTTCCTGTTACAATAGGAGACACCACATTGCACCGAGCTATGTTGGACCTAGGTGCATCAATCAATGTCATTCCCTACTCCTGTTTAAATCTTTAAAACTTGGACCTTTACATGGAACTGGGGTAGTGATTCAGTTAGCGGATAGGTCTAATGTGTATCCTAAGGGGTGGTGGAAGATGTGTTGGTTAAGGTTGATGGTTTGATTTTTCCTGCTGACTTTTATGTGCTTGACATGGAACATGACAAACAAGCAGTCCCCATCTTGTTAGGAAGACCTTTCTTGAAGACTGCTAAAACAAAAATCGATGTGTCTACCGGTTCCTTGACTATGGAGGTTGATGGGAAAGCAATTGGGTATAACATTTATGATTCCATAAAGTATCCTGTCAACACTCATTCTTTATGTTCTCTTAATGTTGTCGATCCAATGGTGCATGATGTTCCTAACAATGATCGTGGGGATGAGTTCCTCACACCTATAACTAATGTTGTATCTGGTGATTGCTTGGATTTCTCTATGCCTACTAATGTGCAGGTGAAGGTGGGGAATTGAATGAACATTCCAAGCTTCCACCTATACCACCAGGTTCAACAATCGGCCCGTCTGCAATTCCGGGCAAGAAATTGTCCCATTTATACCACAAAGCAAAGAATAGGTTGTGGCATGACAAGATAATTTCTAGGAAGAAGGTTAAAGTCGGTGAAAAAGTACTCCTATATCAATCCCGACTTAGATTATTTCCGGGAAAACTTCGGTCCCGTTGGGAGGGCCCTTTTCAAGTGGTGAACGTATATCCGCATGGAGCAGTTGAAATTCAAAGCCTCGAGACTGATAAGGTTTTCAAAGTCAATGGACAAAGGCTCAAACCCTACTTCGAGGGTTTCAAAACCGAGAACGTGGAGAGCATCGATCTCTACGAGCCATCAATTGATTAACGAAGTTTCATGAGTTGTGTCGAGCCAACGACGTAAAACAAAGGCGCTAATCGGGAGGCAACCCGAAAACTCTTCCCCGTTTTCATTTATTTTAGTTTTTATTGTTTTTTGTTTTGATATACCAAGTGCTTTTGGTGGATTTATGTAGGAGGATGCTTTGGGAGTACGTATTGTGAGCAAAAACAGAGCAAAACAGGTAAAAACAGGCTTTGGGAGGCAGCCCCTGCAGGAGCCGCTGGTGGCGGGCTGGCAGCTGCTCTGTAGCCGCTACCAGCGGCTCTCCAAGCAGCCAAAAAATCCCAAAGTTCTGCCCCAGCCGCTGGCAGCGGGTCTGGTGCCGCTGCCAGCGGGTGTCCTTCAGCTAAAAAAAAAAAAAAAAAAAAAAAAAAAAAAAAAAAAATTTTTGCAGCAGCCGCTGCCAGCGCGTCTTCCAGCAACATTCACCCTAAATTCCTTCTTAAGACGCTGGCAGCGGGCCCCAAGCCGCTACCAGCGGCATTCCCTGCATACCTGAATTTTTGCCCTTTTAAACCCATTTTTCTTCAATCCTACAATCCAATTCATTCTAGTCTTTATCCAAAACCCCAATTAATCACTTCCCTCTATCCCTTAGCAAGTATTCTTTATCCAAAACAACCCATTTGCCCCATTTTCAATCTAAAATTCAGAAAATTTAAAAACCCCTCGTCTAACCTCTTTTCCCTCAATTTCAAGTCCAATTAAACCTTAACATTGTTTCAATTTCTAAATTCTAAACTTGAAATTTGAGGAATTGTGTGAACCTTGGTGTTTGGAGGTTTGGTGGGTTGCTCATTGTATTTTGAAAGAGGAGGTGAGATTTGTGCAATTCGTTCTTGTGCAATGGGAAGACATAACAAGTGAAGGCAACCTCTTCACCTACGAGGGTTGCAAGGGGGTAGACAACAAGGGGATACTTCAAGGGAGGGTGTATCACCCTCTTTTCCCCAAGCAAATGACTTCATGGGCATTCGTCTAACTACGAAAGAAAAGACTACATGGGTTCAACTTCAACAGCCCAAAAGAATGGTGCAATGCACAAAAGTCGTCGATTTGGAGGCATTGCAAGTGGTTGGTTTGGAGGAAGTGATGGAGCACGAGCGCACCTACTTATGTGAGAAATGCGTTTGGTTGGAATAATCTTCCCATGGGCAACACTTGGGGTCCCCATAGTTCATTTTTCTTCTCGAGAGTTTTGAAATCCTTGATAATGCCGAATCTTCCAACTTCGGGAATCCTTCCCATTAAGGTGGTACTTATTTCTTCCCTTTCCCTTACTTTTGTTTTTATTGTTGTTGTTCTTGCATTGAGGACAATGTCTCATTCAAGTAGGGGGGGAAGCAATTCTTGCATATTTTTGAAATTTGTATAGTTATCCTAATTTAATGGTTTTGTATAGCTATTTCAATTGTGGTTCAATGAAAAAAAAAATGCAAAAAGAAAAACAGAAAAAAGTAAAAAAAAAAAAGAAAGAAAGAAAAAAAGAAAAAGAAACCCGCTAAGTCGAAAACTGAAAAGGCGGCTTAGGCAAAAATGGGGGCCCGGTTAGGTTGAAAACCCGAAAGGGCGACCTAAGCAAAAAAGTGGCTAATGAGTGGGTGAGAAAGTGAGATTTGGAAAAAGATGAGAGGCTAGGATGAAAACCCGAAAGGGCTCCTAGGAAAAATGAGAGAAAAAAGAGAGAAATGTTCATGAATTTGATTTTTCAAGGAAATTTCGCATCTATTTGCCGGAGTCGGTGTCATAAGGGGAGGAGATATAAGGAGGTGTCGGGGTAGGTTTCATCTTGGTGATTTTGGGAGATAGTTGAGATTTTGGGGGAATTTGTTGATCATCTTAGGAATTTGAGAGCATGAGTTGTTTGTTTTCACTCTTGAATGTGGAAGTGTTTTTATGAGATTTTTGGTTAAGTTGAGTTTTTGTTTGCCCAATTTTATCAAAAATTTCATTTCTTTAGGCGGTTGAGAATATTCATACTCATGGCTATGCGTTTATCGTTCCAAGTTGATTTTGGGGATGAATTGATAAATAAGAAAAAAGGGAGATTTAAAGTGTGAAGTATGGGGGAGTGTGATTGTGATTGGTTGATAAGTACTAGGATGTTTTGTTGAGTTTGAGTGCGTAGAGCTAGTTTGATTCCACCATCTTCTGTTTTGAACCTTAGTGAGGAGGATGTGTTTTATTCTCTAAGTTTACTCGAGGGCGAGTAAAGGTTCAAGCATGGGGGAATTTGATAAGCCTTATTATCATGGGTTGAGAGAAGCATTTTAGGGTGTGTTTTGATGCTTTATATGTACTTTTGTTAGCTTTTGTGAGTTTTGGGCTGTGATCTCACTTATGTGCAAAAGGCGGGATTTATGAGTATAAGTGAGTGAGTGAGCTCGGGAACCAATGAAGAGTTATGTAAGAAGGATGGACCTTGGCTCGTGATTTGAGAGTTGTGATGGAGCATGGAAGAGCAAGGAAGAAAGCTTGAGGAAAAGGTGAAGCAAAGCAAGAAGAAGAAGCAAGGAAAGAAGGCGAAAACAGCAGGAACCGCTGCCAGGGCCGCTGGCAGCTGGCCAGAGCCGCTGGCAGCGGGTATACCAGAGTGAGGGGCTGCCAGAGCAGCTGCCAGCGGGTCCAGAGCAGCTGGCAGCGGCTCTGGCAGAAATTCGGGCTGTTTTGGTTAATTTTCAGCAATTTGGCTTTGTTTTGGCTCGTGTTTTGGATATTATTTTATTATTATTATTGTGTTATGTTATTAAAATATAGAAACATATAAATAGCTTAGTTTTAATTAAGTTTTAAGAGAGAAAAAAGGAGAATTAAGTTTTGAGAAAAAAAGCTTTCTAGGGTTTTCTTGGAATTTTCAGAATTCTTTGTTTTGGAATTAGAATCCATGGAAGCTTAATCTTCCGGATTCTTGGTTAAAGATTGAAGCTTTTAGCTACGAATTGTGAGATCTTTCTTCTCTTAATATCTATTGAATATATATTGTTCCTTGAATTAATTTCATGATTTGCTTTAATCAATTGCTAGGTTAGAATTATTGGATTCGCTTGCATCTAATTAATCTTTCCAAAGTAGCAACTTTAGGTTATTGATGCATGCTTTTGGTTGATAACTTGAAGAGGGAATAATATTATTGAAGAAATTAGACCGCTTGTGTTAATTTATTCAATCCTTGTTGATTTCTCTGTTTATTTTCTTCTTGTGGATAATTTAGAGCGCTTGTATTGAATTGTGCATTGGAAAGGGTTAGAAAGGAGCGCTTTGCTATTTCTAACTATTTATGAGAATTTAGAATCTAGGAATTCTACAACAAGGTGTTCAATAGAGCTTGATTGAGGAGACTTCTATGATCAATTTGTATGTTCATTAGTGGATTTCGCATAACCAAGACCGTTCTTCTCATTGATTACCTATTCATTACGTTCGTTGTTCTTACTTAGTTCATTTATCATCATTGCTCGTGAAAACCCCCCTCGTTACTTAGGTTACTACCGTCCTAGAGTATTTCCACTTAGGTTTCCAGTTATTAGTCCCTTTTTCCCTGTGGATTCGAACTCGACTTCCCTAACTACGTTTATTTGCAGTTAGCTTAGTTGTGATATTTTTGGTTGCATACGACTGAGGCACACCAGTAAACAACAAGCCATTTAAACCTCAAAGTCGCCTTTGAGGACGAGTGTGCTCTCGTAAGGGTTTCCAAAGAGTTTAACCCATAACTCTACACATAAAGCAACACAAACAAGGCAATGCATAGACAAATAAAATAAACACAAAAACAAGACGTTCATGGTGGACTTTTTGGAACGAAACAAGCACCAATGAATGCACAACTTTCTAAACAAATAAGGGTATGCACGTTCCAAGATGTTTAGGGTTGAAAGAAACATAGACTAAGCTAAGCATAGAGAACTAAGAGCCGTACAATTCACCTTTCATCCCAAACTAGCTAGCCGCGTTCTCTCCACTAGCTTCAAGTCAACCATTAGGTGGGCTTCTCATGGTTCCTCGAAGGAACCGGAAAAAGATAAAGAAATGAAAACGATGAGAAGGTTATCCCGACGTCTTGGCTATGCACTCTCTCTCTATAAGCTTGACAACTATCTTCCTCCATCGATAAAGACTAAACTCTATAGGGTCTAAAGGTCTTTTATTGGTTGTAAGGGTATGCTTGGGGTGTAAGGTGGGAAAAATTTTAAAAAATTTAAAAATTTTGGTGGTATTCCCCCACACTTATTCAATAAACACACACTAACAAGACTAAGAAACAGGACTCCCCCACACTTGAACGGAGCATTGTCCTCAATGCTCAAACACGAGGATATGAAGTTTTTTTTTTTTTTTTTTTTTTTTTTTTTTTTTTTGGTCCTTACCTTATTTGAGTAAGGACGGCTTTTCATAAGCATTTTCTCTTATTTCACTGAATAGAAACACAGTTTACTCACTTGCTTGACCAAAGAACTACAACTTTCTCATTTGCGTTCAAAATCAACACAAAACAATTCTCAAACCAACATGCTTCACATAAACAAAAGGTTTAGGGGAACAAAAGGTCATTCGGTTTAATGTGGCTCAAAATCAAGAAAGGGAAATAGGCTCAAAGGGTTAGCAAGAGGGGAAAATTTAAAAGAAAACCAATTTTGTAACAAAACAAAAAGAAGGATAAGAAAATGAAAAATGCCTATGTCCTCCCTTAAAGGGTTCGGTCACGATCTCGGGTAGATAGAAGTCAAACTCTGGATTGAGAAATGCATAACCAAGGATCCAAATATGCCACTCAACAAGTTGATGAAGGCTAGAACAAATAAACCTCACACGGGATTTGTATAGCAATTACCGACCTAAGGGGTTCATATCCACTATGGAGAGCGACACCGTCTTACCACAACCATGGATTGAGGCTACAAGTATCCCAAAGTTCTTAAAACCGCTACCTTAGCATTAAAATATGTTTAACTCAACCCAAAACACTCTCAAACCGTGCATACCATTACCAATTAGGAAGGAAAGCCTTCAAGGACACAAGCTCAAAACATTAAGTCCAAAACAAGAATGAATAAAACACATACGAAAACTTGCCTTGTTTTTAAAGGAAAAGACTCCATACAAGCAAATATTCACAAGACAAGAACAACTTGAGAATGTTTATACAGTTGCGCAAGATGAGAGCATGATCAACAAATCCATGTATACCAAAAGTCAAATCAATAAGGCGCTCATGGCCATCCAAATATAGAATAACCAAAGTCAAAAATAAACCTTGGTATGTATGGAGGGGGTAAATCAAGCAATCAAGAGACCAAGAAAGGGAAGAAGGAAACAACAAAACCACAAACATGTATCTTTCAAACCACATGCAAATAAGAAGGTAAAGCAATAAAAAAAAAAGAAAATGGAAAGAGTGAACCAAATGATAGGTGGGTGTGAAACCCGCAAATGAACTCATTTTCATCATTTCCATCTAATTACTCTTCTTTGGTGCTTCAACTTCCAATCACAAGCATTCCTTGGTTTGTTTCTTCTTGGTTCCCGATCCAAGGTCATGAGCAAAAGTATAGACATCAAGTAACTATATACAAAGAGAAACAAGAGGAAAAAAAAATTAAAGGAAATAAGGAAAAGTAAAAGCAATAAAAACACGGGTTACTTCCCGAGAAAGTCTTGTTTAAGGTCCAAGATTGACCTTATTAGTAAATAACCGGACAAAGAACGCAAAAGCTTGTCATATGCATCGGAAAATATTTCATGAAAAAGAGCATAAGTGATGCTCATATGACAAGCAAGCACAAAGTTGAAAGAAACTCTATGCTTGAGGGGAGGGGGAAAAGAAAAATAAAAAGAATCAAAAGAAAAATCAAAAGAAAAATTAAAATAAGAAAAAGAAAAAGAGGGAACAAACTCATTTAGTTGCATTTTTGGAAGGTGATAGCTCATCATTGAAATCAAAAGTAAGGCCATGGTGGTATAGAGAGGCAAGGGGCTCCTCAATTGGTTTATTTTTGAGAAAATATGGTAGTGAGATGGGAAAAGAAGGAATATTGCTAAACTTCCTTGAAAAAGGGATGTAAGTTGAAGGGGTTTGAATTGGGATCGCACTCACCACCTCAATTACACCACCTAGCATTGAATCACAAGCTTTCTCTTCCAACTCATCTTCAATACCCTCAAAGATTTTCGATGTATTCTCAATCACCAATTGGGATATTTCACTCTCAACAAGAGCATGATCATCATTGTTAACATTCCCCAAGTCACCATGAATGAACATCGGTATCTCATCATCACCTAAACCAAACTTTTCTCTAAGAAACCTCAAATCAATGTTTAATTGCATCAATTTTGTATCGTCAATGGGTTGCGAAGTGTTTTGAGGCTCAAATTGGGTGGAGGGGTTGGTATTCACGAAGTCATGAAAAATCTCACCATCCATACTCCCTCCATCACTTTCAAAATCATCATCCTCAATCACATTCTCAAATTCCAAATGAGTTGTCTCACTCTCTTGATTACCCTTAGGCTCACTCAAATGGGAGGAGGGAGAAGAAGGAAAGGCATCCTCTTGGGATGAGGCTAGTTGGGAAATTTTACTTTCCATCATTTTAATCCAAGCTTCCCTTTCATTCCTCTCTTCATCTTGTTTTCTCATAAACTCCTTAAGCATCTCCATACACTCTTCTTCCTTCGATCTCCCCACTGAATTACCTCACAAAAAGGCTCATTAGACACATAGGGGAACTCATTAGGAATCGTGTATGAAAAAGGAAAGGAAGATGAATAATTATGCATTTGAGAATTTGGGGTGTGTGAAGCATCATTAGAATTCATGCATATAATTGATGAACATTGAAAAATATCATGAACATTATCAACATTGGGATGCATCTCATCACAATTAGCATACAAAAGGGAAGGGTTGCCATCATGCATCAAGGGATCATCATGGGGAACATAAGAATCATCATTAGAGTTTATGCAAGAGTTAGAAAAATCACGACAATTATCATAATTATCTTGCTCATTGCTATCCCGAGCAAACCACAAATAGAAATCCCAAGCCTCATCCGAAGATGTGGCTCGAAATTCACCATTAAATTTGTTTTCAACCACCCCCCTAGTGTACTCATTCAAACCCCAATAAATTATCTCACAAGACTCCCATAAAGTACAACCAAGGTAATTAGAGAAGTCTTCAAACCTATTAAAGTATACCCAAAAGGGCTCATATTCAAATTGAGGCAAAGAAGGACATGACATTTCATTTTGGACAAATTGATCCATGACTCAATGAGGCAAAACAAATAGCAACCAAATAAGAAAGTTCAAATTTTTTGGAATTTCCCCTTTTTTTTCCCTTTTTTTTTTTACAAAAAATAAACAAAAAGAAAAGAAAATATTCGCAAAGACCTAGACTCAATAAGGTAATACAACAATAATGGAAGCCGTCCCCGGCAACGGCGCCATTTTGGTGCCGGATAATTAGGTCGTTGGACTAACTACCCTCAACCAAACAATATTTATAAACCTACACCTACACTAAACAAGTTTAGTGGTAAGTAGAGGGTCGAACCACGGAGACGACATAAACAATATCAACACCACCACCAATTAAGCTAGGTCAAAGAGATAGGATGGATAGAACAATAAACAAAAATGAGATTTATATTAAGTTAAACTAACACCAAGGGAGAGGGTCAAACATGACAATGATCTTCAATAAAGTTAGGCAATGGAAATGAGTTTACATGCAAACCAAATATCTCATATAAGGCAATACCAACAATACCATCTAACCACCTATCGGGGTCAAAGGCTTTCCCAACTTAACACATGCTCATACTATCGTCATAAGCTATGAAAGTTAAGGTTTTTGCATAGAATCGATCACCTAATGGATATCCCTAAGTTACACTATCGTCATAACTTAGTTCAATCCACCCAATTACAACACATGATTGGCCTTTCACATGGAGTAATTAGTAAAACATGGTTACAAGGTATATTTAATCACATATAACCAACATTTGTCTAGCCTAATACATTCAAGATTCACCACATGCTATCACCAATCCCTTAGTAAAGGGAATTACTCACTAATCATGAACAACTAACACAAAACCCAACAAGAAGAACAAAGAGAAGCAATTAAACTAAACAACTACTCTAATCAAGCAAGAAATTAAGAAAGAACAATAAATAAGATAGAGTTTAGAATGCTCATTGAAGTATTGAAAAGGAATCCAAAACAATGTCACTTTGCATCTTCATCTTCTTCAATCCACCATTGAAGCTCTTCACTTTCTCTCTCTAAAATACCCTAAATTACTCTTAATCTACATTACAAAGTATAAAAACAAAGATTAAAACAAAATCTAAGCCTAATTTATGTGAAGATTGATGGAGAGATGTTAGGGTTTAACCCCTCAAAGAGGAGAGAGAAAACCCCCAAAGAAACCCACCACCAAAACTTATAAAAAGAGGAGAGGAAGAAGCGTTTAAAAGACCCGTAGCTGCTCGTGCGCGCCCGCGATATTTGCCTGCGCGCCCGCGCACTGGGATTGGCCTGACAGCGACATTCATTTTTAAACGGCCATACCTTCTGTTCTAGGAGTCTTCTATGGGCGTGCAACCTACCGTTGGAAAGCTCTTTAAGTCTAGTTTCCAATGCAACTTGAATCACCTCAATCCAATTGGTAGATAAAAAGTTATGGCTAAAAGAGTGAACAAAGGTTAGTTTCGGAGTTCAGGCCCTTGAGCGCCCGCGCCTATCTTAGGAGCGCCCGCGCCTATCTTAGGAGCGCCCGCGCCTAAGCCGCCCCAAATCGCGCCTACATTCTGCCTCCTTCAATATTTTCAACCCCAATGTTAGGCACGCCCGCGCTTGGCTTGGCGCGCCCGCGCCATTCTGAAAGCGCGACCCGCGTTGTCCGCATGGCCTTGCTTGCTTGCTCCTTAACTTCCTTTGTAGCTCTTCAAATGAACCCCAATTCTCCAAGCTCTTCATTCTCTCAAAATCAACTCCAAAAGCCTACAAAACACGAGGAAAAGCACAAAAACATAATAAAGGGAGAAACAGAGCAAAAGGGGTACAAACAAGGGACAAACGTAGAAAAATACCGCGATTAGAGGATCTAAAAAGTGGCATAAATGCCACTTATCAAATTCCCCCACACTTGCCTCTTGCTTGTCCTCAAGCAAGAACAAAAGCAGAAACAAAAAGAAAGAAAAAGGATCTAATAACACTAAAAGGAGAGGGGTGAAAAAGAAATATACACTAACTCACTTTCGTAGGAATCACGGTTGTTTTTAGCGTAAACAACAAGCCATTTAAACCTCAAAGTCGCCTTTGAGGACGAGTGTGCTCTCGTAAGGGTTTCCAAAGAGTTTAACCCATAACTCTACACATAAAGCAACACAAACAAGGCAATGCATAGACAAATAAAATAAACACAAAAACAAGACGTTCTTGGTGGACTTTTTGGAACGAAACAAGCACCAATGAATGCACAACTTTCTAAACAAATAAGGGTATGCACGTTCCAAGATGTTTAGGGTTGAAAGAAACATAGACTAAGCTAAGCATAGAGAACTAAGAGCCGTACAATTCACCTTTCATCCCAAACTAGCTAGCCGCGTTCTCTCCACTAGCTTCAAGTCAACCATTAGGTGGGCTTCTCATGGTTCCTCGAAGGAACCGGAAAAAGATAAAGAAATGAAAACGATGAGAAGGTTATCCCGACGTCTTGGCTATGCACTCTCTCTCTATAAGCTTGACAACTATCTTCCTCCATCGATAAAGACTAAACTCTATAGGGTCTAAAGGTCTTTTATTGGTTGTAAGGGTATGCTTGGGGTGTAAGGTGGGAAAAATTTTAAAAAATTTAAAAATTTGGTGGTATTCCCCACACTTATTCAATAAACACACACACTAACAAGACTAAGAAACAGGACTCCCCCACACTTGAACGGAGCATTGTCCTCAATGCTCAAACACGAGGGATATGAAGTTTTTTTTTTTTTTTTTTTTTTTTTTTTTTTTTTTGGTCCTTACCTTATTTGAGTAAGGACGGCTTTTCATAAGCATTTTCTCTTATTTCACTGAATAGAACACAGTTTACTCACTTGCTTGACCAAAGAACTACAACTTTCTCATTTGCGTTCAAAATCAACACAAAACAATTCTCAAACCAACATGCTTCACATAAACAAAAGGTTTAGGGGAACAAAAGGTCATTCGGTTTGTAATGTGGCTCAAAATCAAGAAAGGGAAATAGGCTCAAAGGGTTAGCAAGAGGGGCAAATTTAAAAGAAAACCAATTTTGTAACAAAACAAAAAGAAGGATAAGAAAATGAAAAATGCCTATGTCCTCCCTTAAAGGGTTCGGTCACGATCTCGGGTAGATAGAAGTCAAACTCTGGATTGAGAAATGCATAACCAAGGATCCAAATATGCCACTCAACAAAGTTGATGAAGGCTAGAACAAATAAACCTCACACGGGATTTGTATAGCAATTACCGACCTAAGGGGTTCATATCCACTATGGAGAGCGACACCGTCTTACCACAACCATGGATTAAGGCTACAAGTATCCCAAAGTTCTTAAAACCGCTACCTTAGCATTAAAATATGTTTAACTCAACCCAAAACACTCTCAAACCGTGCATACCATTACCAATTAGGAAGGAAAGCCTTCAAGGACACAAGCTCAAAACATTAAGTCCAAAACAAGAATGAATAAAACACATACGAAAACTTGCCTTGTTTTTTAAAGGAAAAGACTCCATACAAGCAAATATTCACAAGACAAGAACAACTTGAGAATGTTTATACAGTTGCGCAAGATGAGAGCATGATCAACAAATCCATGTATACCAAAAGTCAAATCAATAAGGCGCTCATGGCCATCCAAATATAGAATAACCAAAGTCAAAAATAAACCTTGGTATGTATGGAGGGGGTAAATCAAGCAATCAAGAGACCAAAAGGGAAGAAGGAAACAACAAAACCACAAACATGTATCTTTCAAACCACATGCAAATAAGAAGGTAAAGCAATAAAAAAAAAAGAAAATGGAAAGAGTGAACCAAATGATAGGTGGTGTGAAACCCGCAAATGAACTCATTTTCATCATTTCCATCTAATTACTCTTCTTTGGTGCTTCAACTTCCAATCACAAGCATTCCTTGGTTTGTTTCTTCTTATGGTTCCCGATCCAAGGTCATGAGCAAAAGTATAGACATCAAGTAACTATATACAAAGAGAAACAAGAGGAAAAAAAATTAAAGGAAATAAGGAAAAGTAAAAGCAATAAAAACACGGGTTACTTCCCGAGAAAGTCTTGTTTAAGGTCCAAGATTGACCTTATTAGTAAATAACCGGACAAAGAACGCAAAAGCTTGTCATATGCATCGGAAAATATTTCATGAAAAAGAGCATAAGTGATGCTCATATGACAAGCAAGCACAAAGTTGAAAGAAACTCTATGCTTGAGGGGAGGGGGAAAAGAAAAATAAAAAGAATCAAAAGAAAAATCAAAAGAAAAATTAAAATAAGAAAAAGAAAAAGAGGGAACAAACTCATTTAGTTGCATTTTGGAAGGTGATAGCTCATCATTGAAATCAAAGTAAGGCCATGGTGGTATAGAGAGGCAAGGGGCTCCTCAATTGGTTTATTTTGAGAAAATATGGTAGTGAGATGGGAAAAGAAGGAATATTGCTAAACTTCCTTGAAAAAGGGATGTAAGTTGAAGGGGTTTGAATTGGGATCGCACTCACCACCTCAATTACACCACCTAGCATTGAATCACAAGCTTTCTCTTCCAACTCATCTTCAATACCCTCAAAGATTTTCGATGTATTCTCAATCACCAATTGGGATATTTCACTCTCAACAAGAGCATGATCATCATTGTTAACATTCCCCAAGTCACCATGAATGAACATCGGTATCTCATCATCACCTAAACCAAACTTTTCTCTAAGCAACCTCAAATCAATGTTTAATTGCATCAATTTTGTATCGTCAATGGGTTGCGAAGAGTTTTGAGGCTCAAATTGGGTGGAGGGGTTGGTATTCACGAAGTCATGAAAAATCTCACCATCCATACTCCCTCCATCACTTTCAAAATCATCATCCTCAATCACATTCTCAAATTCCAAATGAGTTGTCTCACTCTCTTGATTACCCTTAGGCTCACTCAAATGGGAGGAGGGAGAAGAAGGAAAGGCATCCTCTTGGGATGAGGCTAGTTGGGAAATTTTACTTTCCATCATTTTAATCCAAGCTTCCCTTTCATTCCTCTCTTCATCTTGTTTTCTCATAAACTCCTTAAGCATCTCCATACACTCTTCTTCCTTCGATCTCCCCACTGAATTACCCTCACAAAAAGGCTCATTAGACACATAGGGGAACTCATTAGGAATCGTGTATGAAAAAGGAAAGGAAGATGAAGAATTATGCATTTGAGAATTTGGGGTGTGTGAAGCATCATTAGAATTCATGCATATAATTGATGAACATTGAAAAATATCATGAACATTATCAACATTGGGATGCATCTCATCACAATTAGCATACAAAAGGGAAGGGTTGCCATCATGCATCAAGGGATCATCATGGGGAACATAAGAATCATCATTAGAGTTTATGCAAGAGTTAGAAAAATCACGACAATTATCATAATTATCTTGCTCATTGCTATCCCGAGCAAACCACAAATAGAAATCCCAAGCCTCATCCGAAGATGTGGCTCGAAATTCACCATTAAATTTGTTTTCAACCACCCCCCTAGTGTACTCATTCAAACCCCAATAAATTATTCACAAGACTCCCATAAAGTACAACCAAGGTAATTAGAGAAGTCTTCAAACCTATTAAAGTATACCCAAAAGGGCTCATATTCAAATTGAGGCAAAGAAGGACATGACATTTCATTTTGGACAAATTGATCCATGACTCAATGAGGCAAAACAAATAGCAACCAAATAAGAAAGTTCAAATATTTTTGGAATTTCCCCTTTTTTTCCCTTTTTTTTTACAAAAAAATAAACAAAAAGAAAAGAAAATATTCGCAAAGACCTAGACTCAATAAGGTAATACAACAATAATGGAAGCCGTCCCCGGCAACGACGCCATTTTGGTGCGGATAATTAGGTCGTTGGACTAACTACCCTCAACCAAACAATATTTATAAACCTACACCTACACTAAACAAGTTTAGTGGTAAGTAGAGGGTCGAACCACGGAGACGACATAAACACTATCAACACCACCACCAATTAAGCTAGGTCAAAGAGATAGGATGGATAGAACAATAAACAAAAAATGAGATTTATATTAAGTTAAACTAACACCAAGGGAGAGGGTCAAACATGACAATGATCTTCAATAAAGTTAGGCAATGGAAATGAGTTTACATGCAAACCAAATATCTCATATAAGGCAATACCAACAATACCATCTAACCACCTATCGGGGTCAAAGGCTTTCCCAACTTAACACATGCTCATACTATCGTCATAAGCTATGAAAGTTAAGGTTTTTGCATAGAATCGATCACCTAATGGATATCCCTAAGTTACACTATCGTCATAACTTAGTTCAATCCACCCAATTACAACACATGATTGGCCATTCACATGGAGTAATTAGTAAAACATGGTTACAAGGTATATTTAATCACATATAACCAACATTTGTCTAGCCTAATACATTCAAGATTCACCACATGCTATCACCAATCCCTTAGTAAAGGGAATTACTCACTAATCATGAACAACTAACACAAAACCCAACAAGAAGAACAAAGAGAAGCAATTAAACTAAACAACTACTCTAATCAAGCAAGAAATTAAGAAAGACCAATAAATGAGATAGAGTTTAGAATGCTCATTGAAGTATTGAAAAGGAATCCAAAACAATGTCACTTTGCATCTTCATCTTCTTCAATCCACCATTGAAGCTCTTTCACTTTCTCTCTCTAAAATACCCTAAATTACTCTTAATCTACATTACAAAGTATAAAAACAAAGATTAAAACAAAATCTAAGCCTAATTTATGTGAAGATTGATGGAGAGATGTTAGGGTTTAACCCCTCAAAGAGGAGAGAGAAAACCCCAAAGAAACCCACCACCAAAACTTATAAAAAGAGGAGAGGAAGAAGCGTTTAAAAGACCCGTAGCTGCTCGTGCGCGCCCGCGATATTTGCCTGCGCGCCCGCGCACTGGGATTGGCCTGACAGCGACATTCATTTTCAAACGGCCATAACTTCTGTTCTAGGAGTCTTCTATGGGCGTGCAACCTACCGTTGGAAAGCTCTTTAAGTCTAGTTTCCAATGCAACTTGAATAACCTCAATCCAATTTGTAGATAAAAAGTTATGGCTAAAAGAGTGAACAAAGGTTAGTTTCGGAGTTCAGGCCCTTGAGCGCCGCGCCTATCTTTAAGGAGCGCCCGCGCCTATCTTAGGCGCGCCGCGCCTAAGCCGCGCCCAAATCGCGCCTACATTCTGCCTCCTTCAATATTTTCAACCCCAATGTTAGGCACGCCCGCGCTTGGCTTGGCGCGCCCGCGCCATTCTGAAAGCGCGACCCGCGTTGTCCGCATGGCCTTGCTTGCTTGCTCCTTAACTTCCTTTGTAGCTCTTCAAATGAACCTCAATTCTCCAAGCTCTTCATTCTCTCAAAATCAACTCCAAAAGCCTACAAAACACGAGGAAAAGCACAAAAACATAATAAAGGGAGAAACGGAGCAAAAGGGGTACAAACAAGGGACAAACGTAGAAAAATACCGCGATTAGAGGATCTAAAAAGTGGCATAAATGCCACTTATCAAAGGGCCCATGAAGTCAATTGCCCAAACATCAAAGATTTCAAGTTCAAGAATAGGATTTTGGGGCATCTCATCGCGCCGTGATATGTTCCCTGTCCTTTGGCACCTATCACAAGTCTTAACAAATTGCCAAGCATCTTTGAATAGAGACGGCCAAAAGAGCATACATTGCAAAAACCTTGGAAGCGGTCTTTTGAGCACTCATATGACCACCACAAGGGGATGAGTGGCACATTGAGAGCACATCTTGGAATTCTTCATTAGGAACACATCTTCTCAAGAGTCCATCCACCCCTCTCTTCAACAACATGGGGTCATCCCATATATACTTCTTTGCTTCATGCTTGAGCTTTCTATGTTGTTGAGGAGTGAAATCCGGAGGTATGGCACTACAAGCCAAGTAGTTCACAATATCCGCATACCAAGGCTCCGATTTTGCCTCAAGAGCATATAAGACATCATCCATTAGGGCATCTTCAATTGGAAAATCGTCTTCATGTATTCTTGCAGCTCCTAACCTAGAGAGGTGGTCCGCCACCACGTTCTCGGCTCCCTTCTTATCTCTCATTTCGTAATCAAAATCTTGAAGGACCAACACCCATCTCAACAACCTCGGTTTGGCCTCCTTCTTACTTATCAAATATTTGAGAGCCGAGTGATCGGTATACACTATTGTCCTAGAACCAATGAGGTAGGTTCTAAACTTCTCAAATGAGTGGATAACCGCCAAAAACTCTTTTTCGGTAGTTGTATAATTTCGTTGGGCATCATTGAGAGTCTTGGACAAATAGTATATAACGTGAAGTTTCCCATCCTTTCTTTGTCCCAGAACCGATCCAATGGCCCCGTCGCTTGCATCGCACATTAGCTCGAATGGTAGAGACCAATCCGGTCCTCGGACTACGGGGGCGGTGCAAAGGGCCTTTTTCAACCTGCAAAATGACTCATGACAAGCTTCATCAAATACAAATTCTTTATCCTGTTGCAAGAGAGATGTGAGAGGCTTAGCAATCAAAGAGAAATCTTTGATGAAGCGGCGGTAAAAGCCGGCATGACCAAGGAAGGACCTCACTTCTCTCACATTTGTGGGAGGAGGAAGCTTCTCGATCACATCAACCTTCGCACCATCGACTTCGATGCCCGCTTGGGATATTTTATGGCCAAGAACAATGCCGTTTTCCACCATGAAGTGGCATTTCTCCCAATTGAGCACCAAGTTGGCACTCTCACACCTTTCTAAACAACGAGATAAATTCATTAGGCACTGCTCATACGTGCCTCCACCAACGGAAAAATCATCCATAAAAACTTCCATTTCTTCCTCGATCATTTCACTAAAAATTGACATCATGCATCTTTGGAAGGTGGCCGGGGCATTACAAAGACCAAAAGGCATCCTACGGTAAGCAAAAGTTCCGTAGGGACAAGTGAAAGTGGTCTTTTCTTGATCTTTTGGGTCAATTGGGATTTGGAAGAATCCCGAATAACCATCAAGAAAGCAATAAAAAGCATGCTTTGTAAGCCTCTCAAGCATTTGATCGATGAACGGTAATGGAAATGGTCTTTGGAAGTGTTGGAATTTAATTGGCGGTAATCAATACACATGCGCCAACCCGTAACAAGCCGAGTTGGGACCAATTGTTGCTTATCATTGATCATTACCGTCATACCTCCCTTTTTCGGCACTACTTGAACCGGGGATACCCAATCACTATGAGCGATTGGATAGATGATCCCTGCTTCAAGTAGCTTGGAAACTTCCTTTCTCACAACCTCTTGCATGGAAGGATTAAGTTTCCTTTGCCGTTGCCTACACGACTTAGCACCCTCCTCTAAATCGATCTTATGCATGCATAGGGAGGGGCTTATACTTTGAGATCATCAAGAGTATAACCCAAAGCCTTCCTATGCATTTTCAAAACATTAAGCAATGAGGAGGTTTGCTCTTCCGTGAGGTTAGCATTGATAATGACCGGAAAAGTATCATTAACATCCAAAAAGACATACCTCAAGCCCGAAGGTAGAGGTTTCAATTTTACCTTCGGAGCTACCTTACCATTGGAGATTTCCTCCTCTTCTACTTGGAAGACTTCATACGGTTGGGGCATCTCTTGGTCGGGGTTGTCTTCTTTCTCATCAAGCATTTCCTCATATAATTGCATCTCCTTTTGATCACCTACCTCATTCTCATTCAACAAAACATTCTCAAGTAGATCATTAGAAGCATGCATATAAGGGTATCTAAACTCATTCATCAAGTTTTCAATTGTATCTATTCTAAAATTCATTGTCAGAGGAAGGTTGTCTCATCACCTTATTCAAATCAAATTCGATAGAATCATTGTCAACCTTCAAGGTCATCTTGCCTTCTTTGACATCAATAATTGCTTTAGAGGTAGCTAGGAATGGCCTACCAAGATTATAGGAATTCTTTCATCTTCATC
>NW_018744326.1:0-37607 GCF_001683475.1 Chenopodium quinoa | reverse complement strand
CAATTAGCTTTGTAGAATGTATTTGACTTACATTTGATTCAAATAGCTTTGTTTGAATGTGTTTGAGTTTCATTTGATTCAATTAGCTTTGTAGAATGTATTTGACTTTCATTTGAGTCAAATGGTTTGACTGTGTTTGACTCTCATTTGATTCAAATAGCTTTGTAGAATGTATTTGACTTTCATTTTCTTCAAATAGCTTTGTTTGAATGTGTTTGACTTTCATTTAATTCAATTAGCTTTGTAGAATGTATTTGACTTTCATTTGATTCGAAATCTTTGTTTGAATGTGTTTGACTTTCATTTGATTCAATTAGCTTTGTAGAATGTATTTGACTTTCATTTGATTCAAATAGCTTTTGAATGTGTTTACTTTCATTTGATTCAATTAGCTTTGTAGAATGACTTTCATTGATTCGAAATCTTTGTTTGAATGTGTTTGACTTTCATTTGATTCAATTAGCTTTATTTGAATGTTTGACTTTCATTTGATTTAATTAGCTTTGTTTGAATGTATTTGACTCTCATTTGATTCAAATAGCTTTGTTTGAATGTGTTTGACTTTCATTTGATTCAAATAGCTTTGTTTGAATGTATTTGACTTTCATTTGATTCAATTAGCTTTGTAGAATGTATTTGACTTTCGTTTGATTAAAATAGCTTTGTTTGAATGTGCTTGACTTTCATTTGATTCAATTAGCTTTGTTTGAATGTGTTTGACTTTCATTTGATTCAATTAGCTTTGTTGAATGAATTTGACTTTCATTTGATTCAATTAGCTTTGTTTGAATGTGTTTGACTTTCATTTGATTCAATTAGCTTTGTAGAATGTATTTGACTCTCATTTGATTCAAATAGCTTTGTTTGAATGCGTTTAACTTTCATTTGATTCAATTATCTTTGTAGAATGCATTTCACTTTCATTTGATTGAAATAACTTTGTTTGAATGCGTTGACTTTCATTTGATTCAAATAGCTTTATTTGAATGTGTTTGACTTTCATTTGTTACAATTAGCTTTGTTGAACGTATTTGACATTCATTTGATTAAAATAGCTTTGTTTGAATATGTTTGACTTTCATTTGATTCAATTAGCTTTAGTTGAATGTGTTTGACTTTCATTTGATTCAAATTGCTTTGTTGAATGTATTTTACTTTCAATTGATTCAATTAGCTTTATTTGAATGTGTTTGACTTTCATTTGATTCAATTAGCTTTGTAGAATGTATTTGACTTTTATTTGATTTAATTAGCTTTGTTTGAATGTATTTGACTCTCATTTGATTCAATTAGCTTTGTAGAATGTATTTGACTTTCATTTGATTCGAAATCTTTGTTTGAATGTGTTTGACTTTCATTTGATTCAATTAGCTTTATTTGAATGTGTTTGACTTTCATTTGATTTAATTAGCTTTGTTTGAATGTATTTGACTCTCATTTGATTCAAATAGCTTTGTTTGAATGTGTTTGACTTTCATTGATTCAAATAGCTTTGTTTGAATGTATTTGACTTTCATTTGATTCAATTAGCTTTGTAGAATGTATTTGACTTTCATTGATTAAAATAGCTTTGTTTGAATGTGCTTGACTTTCATTTGATTCAATTAGCTTTGTTTGAATGTGTTTGACTTTCATTTGATTCAATTAGCTTTGTGAATGAATTTGACTTTCATTTGATTCAATTAGCTTGTTTGAATGTGTTTGACTTTCATTTGATTCAATTAGCTTTGTAGAATGTATTTGACTCTCATTTGATTCAATTATCTTTGTAGAATGCATTTCACTTTCATTTGATTTAAATAACTTTGTTTGAATGCGTTGACTTCAATTAGCTTTGTAGAATGTATTAGACTTTCATTTGATTCAATTAGCTTTGTTTGAATGTGTTTGACTTTAATTTAATTCAATTAGCTTTGTAGAATGTATTAGACTTTTATTTGATTTAATAGCTTTGTTTGAATGTATTTGACTCTCATTTGATTCAAATAGCTTTGTTTGAAATGTGTTTGACTTTCATTTGATTCAATTAGCTTTGTAGAATGTATTTGACTTTCATTTGATTCAAATAGCTTTATTTGAATGTGTTTTACTTTCATTTGATTCAATTAGCTTTGTAGAATGTATTTGACTTTCATTTGATTCGAAATCTTTGTTTGAATGTGTTTGACTTTCATTTGAATTCAATTAGCTTTATTTGAATGTGTTTGACTTTCATTTGATTTAATTAGCTTTGTTTGAATGTATTTGACTCTCATTTGATTCAAATAGCTTTGTTTGAATGTGTTTGACTTTCATTTGATTCAAATAGCTTTGTTTGAATGTATTTGACTTTCATTTGATTCAATTAGCTTTGTAGAATGTATTTGACTTTCATTTGATTAAAATAGCTTTGTTTGAATGTGCTTGACTTTCATTTGATTCAATTAGCTTTGTTTGAATGTGTTTGACTTTCATTTGATTCAATTAGCTTTGTTGAATGAATTTGACTTTCATTTGATTCAAATAGCTTTATTTGAATGTGTTTGACTTCATTTGACTCAATAGCTTTGTAGAATGCATTTCACTTCATTTTATTAAATAGCTTTGTTTGAATGTGTTTGACTTTCATTTGTTTCAATTTGCTTTGTAGAATGTATTTGACTTTCATTTTTCTTCAAATAGCTTTGTTTGAATGTGTGTGACTTTCATTTTATTCAATTAGCTTTGTAGAATGTGCTTGACTTTCATTTGATTAAAAATAGCTTTGTTTGAATGTGTTGACTTTCATTTGATTCAATTAGCTTTGTAGAATGTATTTGACTTTCATTTGATTCAAATAGCTTTATTTGAATGTGTTTGACTTTCATTTGATTCAATTAGCTTTGTAGAATGTATTTGACTTTCATTTGATTCGAAATCTTTGTTTGAATGTGTTTGACTTTCATTTGATTCAATTAGCTTTGTTTGAATGTGTTTGACTTTAATTTAATTCAATTAGCTTTGTAGAATGTATTAGACTTTTATTTGATTTAATTAGCTTTGTTTGAATGTATTTGACTCTCATTTAATTCAAATAAGCTTTGTTTGAATGTGTTTGACTTTCATTTGATTCAAATAGCTTTGTTTGAATGTGTTTGACTTTCATTTGATTCAATTAGCTTCGTAGAATGTATTTGACTTTCATTTGATTAAAATAGCTTTGTTTGAATGTGTTTGACTTTTATTTGATTCAATTAGCTTTGTTGAATGAATTTGACTTTCATTTGATTCAATTAGCTTTGTATGAATGTGTTTGACTTTCATTTGATTCAAATAGCTTTGTTTGAATGTGTTTGACTTTCATTTGATTCAATTAGCTTTGTAGAATGTATTTGACTTTCATTTGATTCAAATAGCTTTGTTTGAATGCGTTTAACTTTCATTTGATTCAATTATCTTTGTAGAATGCATTTGACTTTCATTTGATTTAATTAGCTTTGTTTTAATGTATTTGACTTTCATTTGATTCAATTAGCTTTGTTTGAATGTGTTTGACTTTCATTTGATACAATTAGCTTTGCAGAATGTATTTGACTGTCATTTGATTCAAATAGCTTTGTTTGAATGTATTTGACTCTCATTTGACTCAAATAGCTTTGTAGAATGCATTTCACTTTCATTTTATTCAAATAGCTTTGTTTGAATGTGTTTGACTTTCATTTGTTTCAATTTGCTTTGTAGAATGTATTTGACTTTCATTTTCTTCAAATAGCTTTGTTTGAATGTGTGTGACTTTCATTTTATTCAATTAGCTTTGTAGAATGTATTTGACATTCATTTAATTAAAATAGCTTGGTTTGAATGTGTTTGACTTTCATTTGATTCAATTAGCTTTATAGAATGTATTTGACTTTCATTTGATTCAAATAGCTTTATTTGAATGTGTTTGACTTTCATTTGATTCAATTAGCTTTGTAGAATGTATTTGACTTTCATTTGATTCGAAATCTTTGTTTGAATGTGTTTGACTTTCATTTGATTCAATTAGCTTTGTTTGAATGTGTTTGACTTTAATTTAATTCAATTAGCTTTGTAGAATGTATTAGACTTTTATTTGATTTAATTAGCTTTGTTTGAATGTATTTGACTCTCATTTGATTCAAATAGCTTTGTTTGAATGTGTTTGACTTTCATTTGATTCAATTAGCTTTGTAGAATGTATTTGACTTTCATTTGATTCAAATAGCTTTATTTGAATGTGTTTTACTTTCATTTGATTCAATTAGCTTTGTAGAATGTATTTGACTTTCATTTGATTCGAAATCTTTGTTTGAATGTGTTTGACTTTCATTTGATTCAATTAGCTTTATTTGAATGTGTTTGACTTTCATTTGATTTAATTAGCTTTGTTTGAATGTATTTGACTCTCATTTGATTCAAATAGCTTTGTTTGAATGTGTTTGACTTTCATTTGATTCAAATAGCTTTGTTTGAATGTATTTGACTTTCATTTGATTCAATTAGCTTTGTTTGAATGTATTTGACTCTCATTTGATTCAAATAACTTTGTTTGAATGTGTTTGACTTTCATTTGATTCAATTAGCTTTGTAGAATGTATTTGACTTTCATTTGATTCAAATAGCTTTATTTGAATGTGTTTTACTTTCATTTGATTCAATTAGCTTTGTAGAATGTATTTGACTTTCATTTGATTCGAAATCTTTGTTTGAATGTGTTTGACTTTCATTTGATTCAATTAGCTTTATTTGAATGTGTTTGACTTTCATTTGATTTAATTAGCTTTGTTTGAATGTATTTGACTCTCATTTGATTCAAATAGCTTTGTTTGAATGTGTTTGACTTTCATTTGATTCAAATAGCTTTGTTTGAATGTATTTGACTTTCATTTGATTCAATTAGCTTTGTAGAATGTATTTGACTTTCATTTGATTAAAATAGCTTTGTTTTGAATGTGCTTGACTTTCATTTGATTCAATTAGCTTTGTTTGAATGTGTTTGACTTTCATTTGATTCAATTAGCTTTGTTGAATGAATTTGACTTTCATTTGATTCAATTAGCTTTGTTTGAATGTGTTTGACTTTCATTTGATTCAATTAGCTTTGTAGAATGTATTTGACTCTCATTTGATTCAAATAGCTTTGTTTGAATGCGTTTAACTTTCATTTGATTCAATTATCTTTGTAGAATGCATTTCACTTTCATTTGATTTAAATAACTTTGTTTGAATGCGTTGAGTTTAATTTAATTCAATTAGCTTTGTAGAATGTATTAGACTTTTATTTGATTTAATTAGCTTTGTTTGAATGTATTTGACTTTAATTTAATTCAATTAGCTTTGTAGAATGTATTAGACTTTTATTTGATTTAATTAGCTTTGTTTGAATGTATTTGACTCTCATTTGATTCAAATAGCTTTGTTTGAATGTGTTTGACTTTCATTTGATTCAAATAGCTTTGTTTGAATGTGTTTGACTTTCATTTGATTCAATTAGCTTCGTAGAATGTATTTGACTTTCATTTGATTAAAATAGCTTTGTTTGAATGTGTTTGACTTTTATTTGATTCAATTAGCTTTGTTGAATGAATTTGACTTTCATTTGATTCAATTAGCTTTGTATGAATGTGTTTGACTTTCATTTGATTCAAATAGCTTTGTTTGAATGTGTTTGACTTTCATTTGATTCAATTAGCTTTGTAGAATGTATTTGACTTTCATTTGATTCAAATAGCTTTGTTTGAATGCGTTTAACTTTCATTTGATTCAATTATCTTTGTAGAATGCATTTGACTTTCATTTGATTTAATTAGCTTTGTTTTAATGTATTTGACTTTAATTTAATTCAATTTGCTTTGTAGAATGTATTAGACTTTTATTTGATTTAATTAGCTTTGTTTTAATGTATTTGACTCTCATTTGATTTAAATCGCTTTGTTTGAATGTGTTTGACTTTCATTTGATTCAAATAGCTTTGTTTGAATGTGTTTTACTATCATTTGATTCAATTAGCTTGGTAGAATGTATTTGACTTTCATTTGATTTAAAATAGCTTTGTTTGAATGTGCTTGACTTTCATTTGATTCAATTAGCTTGGTTTGAATGTGTTTGACTTTTATTTGATTCAATTAGCTTTGTAGAATGTATTTGACTTTCATTTGATTCAAATAGCTTTATTTGAATGTGTTTGACTTTCATTTGATTCAATTAGCTTTGTAGAATGTATTTGACTTTCATTTGATTCGAAATCTTTGTTTGAATGTGTTTCACTTTCATTTGATTCAATTAGCTTTGTTTGAATGTGTTTGACTTTCATTTGATTCAAATAGCTTTGTTTGAATGTGTTTGACTTTCATTTGATTCAATTAGCTTCGTAGAATGTATTTGACTTTCATTTGATTAAAATAGCTTTGTTTGAATGTGTTTGACTTTTATTTGATTCAATTAGCTTTGTTGAATGAATTTGACTTTCATTTCATTCAATTAGCTTTGTATGAATGTGTTTGACTTTCTTTTGATTCAAATAGCTTTGTTTGAATGTCTTTGACTTTCATTTGATTCAATTAGCTTTGTAGAATGTATTTGACTTTCATTTGATTCAAATAGCTTTGTTTGAATGCGTTTAACTTTCATTTGATTCAATTATCTTTGTAGAATGCATTTGACTTTCATTTGATTTAATTAGCTTTGTTTTAATGTATTTGACTTTAATTTAATTCAATTTGCTTTGTAGAATGTATTAGACTTTTATTTGATTTAATTAGCTTTGTTTTAATGTATTTGACTCTCATTTGATTCAAATCGCTTTGTTTGAATGTGTTTGACTTTCATTTGATTCAAATAGCTTTGTTTGAATGTGTTTTACTTTCATTTGATTCAATTAGCTTGGTAGAATGTATTTGACTTTCATTTGATTAAAATAGCTTTGTTTGAATGTGCTTGACTTTCATTTGATTCAATTAGCTTGGTTTGAATGTGTTTGACTTTCATTTGATTCAATTAGCTTTGTAGAATGTATTTGACTTTCATTTGATTCAAATAGCTTTATTTGAATGTGTTTGACTTTCATTTGATTCAATTAGCTTTGTAGAATGTATTTGACTTTCATTTGATTCGAAATCTTTGTTTGAATGTGTTTGACTTTCATTTGATTCAATTAGCTTTGTTTGAATGTGTTTGACTTTAATTTAATTCAATTAGCTTTGTAGAATGTATTAGACTTTTATTTGATTTAATTAGCTTTGTTTGAATGTATTTGACTCTCATTTGATTCAAATAGCTTTGTTTGAATGTGTTTTGACTTTCATTTGATTCAATTAGCTTTGTAGAATGTATTTGACTTTCATTTGATTCAAATAGCTTTATTTGAATGTGTTTTACTTTCATTTGATTCAATTAGCTTTGTAGAATGTATTTGACTTTCATTTGATTCGAAATCTTTGTTTGAATGTGTTTGACTTTCATTTGATTCAATTAGCTTTATTTGAATGTGTTTGACTTTCATTTGATTTAATTAGCTTTGTTTTAATGTATTTGACTCTCATTTGATTCAAATAGCTTTGTTTGAATGTGTTTGACTTTCATTTGATTCAAATAGCTTTGTTTGAATGTATTTGACTTTCATTTGATTCAATTAGCTTTGTAGAATGTATTTGACTTTCATTTGATTAAAATAGCTTTGTTTGAATGTGCTTGACTTTCATTTGATTCAATTAGCTTTGTTTGAATGTGTTTGACTTTCATTTGATTCAATTAGCTTTGTTGAATGAATTTGACTTTCATTTGATTCAATTAGCTTTGTTTGAATGTGTTTGACTTTCATTTGATTCAATTAGCTTTGTAGAATGTATTTGACTCTCATTTGATTCAAATAGCTTTGTTTGAATGCGTTTAACTTTCATTTGATTCAATTATCTTTGTAGAATGCATTTCACTTTCATTTGATTTAAATAACTTTGTTTGAATGCGTTGACTTTAATTTAATTCAATTAGCTTTGTAGAATGTATTAGACTTTTATTTGATTTAATTAGCTTTGTTTGAATGTATTTGACTTTAATTTAATTCAATTAGCTTTGTAGAATGTATTAGACTTTTATTTGATTTAATTAGCTTTGTTTGAATGTATTTGACTCTCATTTGATTCAAATAGCTTTGTTTGAATGTGTTTGACTTTCATTTGATTCAAATAGCTTTGTTTGAATGTGTTTGACTTTCATTTGATTCAATTAGCTTCGTAGAATGTATTTGACTTTCATTTGATTAAAATAGCTTTGTTTGAATGTGTTTGACTTTTATTTGATTCAATTAGCTTTGTTGAATGAATTTGACTTTCATTTGATTCAATTAGCTTTGTATGAATGTGTTTGACTTTCATTTGATTCAAATAGCTTTGTTTGAATGTGTTTGACTTTCATTTGATTCAATTAGCTTTGTAGAATGTATTTGACTTTCATTTGATTCAAATAGCTTTGTTTGAATGCGTTTAACTTTCATTTGATTCAATTATCTTTGTAGAATGCATTTGACTTTCATTTGATTTAATTAGCTTTGTTTTAATGTATTTGACTTTAATTTAATTCAATTTGCTTTGTAGAATGTATTAGACTTTTATTTGATTTAATTAGCTTTGTTTTAATGTATTTGACTCTCATTTGATTTAAATCGCTTTGTTTGAATGTGTTTGACTTTCATTTGATTCAAATAGCTTTGTTTGAATGTGTTTTACTATCATTTGATTCAATTAGCTTGGTAGAATGTATTTGACTTTCATTTGATTAAAATAGCTTTGTTTGAATGTGCTTGACTTTCATTTGATTCAATTAGCTTGGTTTGAATGTGTTTGACTTTTATTTGATTCAATTAGCTTTGTAGAATGTATTTGACTTTCATTTGATTCAAATAGCTTTATTTGAATGTGTTTGACTTTCATTTGATTCAATTAGCTTTGTAGAATGTATTTGACTTTCATTTGATTCGAAATCTTTGTTTGAATGTGTTTGACTTTCATTTGATTCAATTAGCTTTGTTTGAATGTGTTTGACTTTCATTTGATTCAAATAGCTTTGTTTGAATGTGTTTGACTTTCATTTGATTCAATTAGCTTCGTAGAATGTATTTGACTTTCATTTGATTAAAATAGCTTTGTTTGAATGTGTTTGACTTTTATTTGATTCAATTAGCTTTGTTGAATGAATTTGACTTTCATTTCATTCAATTAGCTTTGTATGAATGTGTTTGACTTTCATTTGATTCAAATAACTTTGTTTGAATGTCTTTGACTTTCATTTGATTCAATTAGCTTTGTAGAATGTATTTGACTTTCATTTGATTCAAATAGCTTTGTTTGAATGCGTTTAACTTTCATTTGATTCAATTATCTTTGTAGAATGCATTTGACTTTCAATTGATTTAATTAGCTTTGTTTTAATGTATTTGACTTTAATTTAATTCAATTTGCTTTGTAGAATGTATTAGACTTTTATTTGATTTAATTAGCTTTATTTTAATGTATTTGACTCTCATTTGATTCAAATCGCTTTGTTTGAATGTGTTTGACTTTCATTTGATTCAAATAGCTTTGTTTGAATGTGTTTTACTTTCATTTGATTCAATTAGCTTGGTAGAATGTATTTGACTTTCATTTGATTAAAATAGCTTTGTTTGAATGTGCTTGACTTTCATTTGATTCAATTAGCTTGGTTTGAATGTGTTTGACTTTCATTTGATTCAATTAGCTTTGTAGAATGTATTTGACTTTAATTTGATTCAAATAGCTTTATTTGAATGTGTTTGGCGTTCATTTGATTCAATTAGCTTTGTAGAATGTATTTGACTTTCATTTGATTCGAAATCTTTGTTTGAATGTGTTTGACTTTCATTTGATTCAATTAGCTTTGTTTGAATGTGTTTGACTTTAATTTAATTCAATTAGCTTTGTAGAATGTATTTGACTTTCATTTGATTCAAATAGCTTTGTTTGAATGCGTTTAACTTTCATTTGATTCAATTATCTTTGTAGAATGCATTTGACTTTCATTTGATTTAATTAGCTTTGTTTTAATGTATTTGACTTTAATTTAATTCAATTTGCTTTGTAGAATGTATTAGACTTTTATTTGATTTAATTAGCTTTGTTTTAATGTATTTGACTCTCATTTTGATTCAAATCGCTTTGTTTGAATGTGTTTGACTTTCATTTGATTCAAATAGCTTTGTTTGAATGTGTTTTATTTTCATTTGATTCAATTAGCTTTGTTTGAATGTGTTTGACTTTCATTTGAATCAATTAGCTTTGTAGAATGTATTTGACTTTCATTTGATTCGAAATCTTTGTTTGAATGTGTTTGACTTTCATTTGATTAAATTAGCTTTATTTGAATGTGTTTGACTTTCATTTGATTTAATTAGCTTTGTTTGAATGTATTTGACTCTCATTTGATTCAATTAGCTTTGTTTGAATGTGTTTGACTTTCATTTGATTCAATTAGCTTTATAGAATGTGCTTGACTTTCATTTGATTCAATTAGCTTTGTTTGAATGTGTTTGACTTTCATTTGATTCAATTAGCTTTGTTGAATGAATTTGACTTTCATTTGATTCAATTAGCTTTGTTTGAATGTGTTTGACTTTCATTTGATTCAATTAGCTTTGTAGAATGTATTTGACTCTCATTTGATTCAAATAGCTTTGTTTGAATGCGTTTAACTTTCATTTGATTCAATTATCTTTGTAGAATGCATTTCACTTTCATTTGATTTAAATAACTTTGTTTGAATGCGTTGACTTTCATTTGATTCAAATTGCTTTATTTGAATGTGTTTGACTTTCATTTGTTACAATTAGCTTTGTTGAACGTATTTGACATTCATTTGATTAAAATAGCTTTGTTTGAATATGTTTGACTTTCATTTGATTCAATTAGCTTTAGTTGAATGTGTTTGACTTTCATTTGATTCAATTTGCTTTGTTGAATGTATTTGACTTTCAGTTGATTCAATTAGCTTTGTTTGAATGTGTTTGACTTTCATTTGATTCAATTAGCTTTGTTTGAATGTGTTTGACTTTCATTTGATTCAATTAGCTTTGTAGAATGTATTTGACTTTTTATTTGATTTAATTAGCTTTGTTTGAATGTATTTGACCCTCATTTGATTCAAATAGCTTTGTAGAATGCATTTCACTTTCATTTGATTCAAATAGCTTTGTTTGAATGTGTTTGACTTTCATTTGATACAATTAGCTTTGTAGAATGTATTTGACTATCATTTGATTCAAATAACTTTGTTTGAATGTATTTGACTCTCATTTGATTCAAATAGCTTTGTAGAATGCATTTCACTTTCATTTGATTCAAATAGCTTTGTTTGAATGTGTTTGACTTTCATTTGATACAATTAGCTTTGTAGAATGTATTTGACTGTCATTTGATTCAATTAGCTGAGTAGAATGTATTTGACTTTCATTTTATTCAAATAGCTTTGTTTGAATGTGTTTGACTTTCATTTGTTTCAATTTGCTTTGTAGAATGTATTTGACTTTCATTTTCTTCAAATAGCTTTGTTTGAATGTGTTTGACTTTCATTTGATTCAATTAGATTTGTAGAATGTATTTGACATTCATTTAATTAAAATAGCTTGGTTTGAATGTGTTTGACTTTCATTTGATTCAATTAGCTTTGTAGAATGTATTTGACTTTCATTTGATTCAAATAGCTTTATTTGAATGTGTTTGACTTTCATTTGATTCAATTAGCTTTTTAGAATGTATTTGACTTTCATTTGATTCGAAATCTTTGTTTGAATGTGATTGACTTTCATTTGATTCAATTAGCTTTGTTTGAATGTGTTTGACTTTAATTTAAATCAATTAGCTTTGTAGAATGTATTAGACTTTTATTTGATTTAATTAGCTTTGTTTGAATGTATTTGACTCTCATTTGATTCAAATAGCTTTATTTGAATGTGTTTGACTTTCATTTGATTCAAATAGCTTTGTTTGAATGTGTTTGACTTTCATTTGATTCAATTAGCTTCGTAGAATGTATTTGACTTTCATTTGATTAAAATAACTTTGATTGAATGTGTTTGACTTTTATTTGATTCAATTAGCTTTGTTGAATGAATTTGACTTTCATTTGATTCAATTAGCTTTGTATGAATGTGTTTGACTTTCATTTGATTCAAATAGCTTTGTTTGAATGTGTTTGACTTTCATTTGATTCAATTAGCTTTGTAGAATGTATTTGACTTTCATTTGATTCAAATAGCTTTGTTTGAATGCGTTTAACTTTCATTTGATTCAATTATCTTTGTAGAATGCATTTGACTTTCATTTGATTTAATTAGCTTTGTTTTAATGTATTTGACTTTAATTTAATTCAATTTGCTTTGTAGAACTTATTAGACTTTTATTTGATTTAATTAGCTTTGTTTTAATGTATTTGACTCTCATTTGATTCAAATCGCTTTTTTTGAATGTGTTTGACTTTCATTTGATTCAAATAGCTTTGTTTGAATGTGTTTTACTTTCATTTGATTCAATTAGCTTGGTAGAATGTATTTGACTTTCATTTGATTCAATTAGCTTTGTTTGAATGTGTTTGACTTTCATTTGATTCAATTAGCTTTGTTTGAATGTGTTTGACTTTCATTTGAATCAATTAGCTTTGTAGAATGTATTTGACTTTCATTTGATTCGAAATCTTTGTTTGAATGTGTTTGACTTCATTTGATTCAATTAGCTTTATTTGAATGTGTTTGACTTTCATTTGATTTAATTAGCTTTGTTTGAATGTATTTGACTCTCATTTGATTCAAATAGCTTTGTTTGAATGTGTTTGACTTTCATTTGATTCAAATAGCTTTGTTTGACTGTGTTTGACTTTCATTTGTTTCAATTTGCTTTGTAGAATGTATTTTACTTTCATTTTCTTCAAATAGCTTTGTTTGAATGTGTTTGACTTTCATTTAATTCAATTAGCTTTGTAGAATGTATTTGACATTCATTTAATTAAAATAACTTTGTTTGAATGTGTTTGACTTTCATTTGATTCAATTAGCTTTGTAGAATGTATTTGACATTCATCTAATTAAAATAGCTTGGTTTGAATGTGTTTGACTTTCATTTGATTCAATTAGCTTTGTAGAATGTATTTGACTTTCATTTGATTCAAATAGCTTTATTTGAATGTGTTTGACTTTCATTTGATTCAATTAGCTTTGTAGAATGTATTTGACTTTCATTTGATTCGAAATCTTTGTTTGAATGTGTTTGACTTTCATTTGATTCAATTAGCTTTGTTTGAATGTGTTTGACTTTAATTTAAATCAATTAGCTTTGTAGAATGTATTAGACTTTTATTTGATTTAATTAGCTTTGTTTGAATGTATTTGACTCTCATTTGATTCAAATAGCTTTGTTTGAATGTGTTTGACTTTCATTTGATTCAAATAGCTTTGTTTGAATGTGTTTGACTTTCATTTGATTCAATTAGCTTCGTAGAATGTATTTGACTTTCATTTGATTAAAATAGCTTTGATTGAATGTGTTTGACTTTTATTTGATTCAATTAGCTTTGTTGAATGAATTTGACTTTCATTTGATTCAATTAGCTTTGTATGAATGTGTTTGACTTTCATTTGATTCAAATAGCTTTGTTTGAATGTGTTTGAGTTTCATTTGATTCAATTAGCTTTGTAGAATGTATTTGACTTTCATTTGATTCAAATAGCTTTGTTTGAATGCGTTTAACTTTCATTTGATTCAATTATCTTTGTAGAATGCATTTGACTTTCATTTGATTTAATTAGCTTTGTTTGAATGTATTTGACTTTAATTTAATTCAATTTGCTTTGTAGAATTTATTAGACTTTTATTTGATTTAATTAGCTTTGTTTTAATGTATTTGACTCTCATTTGATTCAAATCGCTTTGTTTGAATGTGTTTGACTTTCATTTGATTCAAATAGCTTTGTTTGAATGTGTTTTACTTTCATTTGATTCAATTATCTTGGTAGAATGTATTTGACTTTCATTTGATTCAATTAGCTTTGTTTGAATGTGCTTGACTTTCATTTGATTCAATTAGCTTGGTTTGAATGTGTTTGACTTTCATTTGATTCAATTAGCTTTGTAGAATGTATTTGACTTTCATTTGATTCAAATAGCTTTATTTGAATGTGTTTGACTTTCATTTGATTCAATTAGCTTTGTAGAATGTATTTGACTTTCATTTGATTCGAAATCTTTGTTTGAATGTGTTTGACTTTCATTTGATTCAATTAGCTTTGTTTGAATGTGTTTGACTTTAATTTAATTCAATTAGCTTTGTAGAATGTATTAGACTTTTATTTGATTTAATTAGCTTTGTTTGAATGTATTTGACTCTCATTTGATTCAAATAGCTTTGTTTGAATGTGTTTGACTTTCATGTGATTCAAATAGCTTTGTTTGAATGTGTTTGACTTTCATTTGATTCAATTAACTTCGTAGAATGTATTTGACTTTCATTTGATTAAAATAGCTTTGTTTGAATGTGTTTGACTTTTATTTGATTCAATTAGCTTTGTTGAATGAATTTGACTTTCATTTCATTCAATTAGCTTTGTATGAATGTGTTTGACTTTCATTTGATTCAAATAGCTTTGTTTGAATGTGTTTGACTTTCATTTGATTCAATTAGCTTTGTAGAATGTATTTGACTTTCATTTGATTCAAATAGCTTTGTTTGAATGCGTTTAACTTTCATTTGATTCAATTATCTTTGTAGAATGCATTTGACTTTCATTTGATTTAATTAGCTTTGTTTTAATGTATTTGACTTTAATTTAATTCAATTTGCTTTGTAGAATGTATTAGACTTTTATTTGATTTAATTAGCTTTGTTTTAATGTATTTGACTCTCATTTGATTCTAATCGCTTGGTAGAATGTATTTGACTTTCATTTGATTAAAATAGCTTTGTTTGAATGTGCTTGACTTTCATTTGATTCAATTAGCTTGGTTTGAATGTGTTTGACTTTCATTTGATTCAATTAGCTTTGTAGAATGTATTTGACTTTCATTTGATTCAAATAGCTTTATTTGAATGTGTTTGACTTTCATTTGATTCAATTAGCTTTGTAGAATGTATTTGACTTTCATTTGATTCGAAATCTTTGTTTGAATGTGTTTGACTTTCATTTGATTCAATTAGCTTTGTTTGAATGTGTTTGACTTTAATTTGATTCAATTAGCTTTGTAGAATGTATTAGACTTTTATTTGATTTAAATAGCTTTATTTGAATGTGTTTGACTTTCATTTGATTTAATTAGCTTTGTTTGAATGTATTTGACTCTCATTTGATTCAAATAGCTTTGTTTGAATGTGTTTGACTTTCATTTGATTCAAATAGCTTTGTTTGAATGTGTTTGACTTTCATTTGATTCAATTAGCTTGGTAGAATGTATTTGACTTTCATTTGATTAAAATAGCTTTGTTTGAATGTATTTGACTTTTATTTGATTCAATTAGCTTTGTTGAATGAATTTGACTTTCATTTCATTCAATTAGCTTTGTATGAATGTGTTTGACTTTCATTTGATTCAAATAGCTTTGTTTGAATGTGTTTGACTTTCATTTGATTCAATTAGCTTTGTAGAATGTATTTGACTTTCATTTGATTCAAATAGCTTTGTTTGAATGCGTTTAACTTTCATTTGATTCAATTATCTTTGTAGAATGCATTTGACTTTCATTTGATTTAATTAGCTTTGTTTTAATGTATTTGACTTTAATTTAATTCAATTTGCTTTGTAGAATGTATTAGACTTTTATTTGATTTAATTAGCTTTGTTTTAATGTATTTGACTCTCATTTGATTCAAATCGCTTTGTTTGAATGTGTTTGACTTTTATTTGATTCAAATAGCTTTGTTTGAATGTGTTTTACTTTCATTTGATTCAATTAGCTTGGTAGAATGTATTTGACTTTCATTTGATTAAAATAGCTTTGTTTGAATGTGCTTGACTTTCATTTGATTCAATTAGCTTGGTTTGAATGTGTTTGACTTTCATTTGATTCAATTAGCTTTGTAGAATGTATTTGACTTTCATTTGATTCAAATAGCTTTATTTGAATGTGTTTGACTTTCATTTGATTCAATTAGCTTTGTAGAATGTATTTGACTTTCATTTGATTCGAAATCTTTGTTTGAATGTGTTTGACTTTCATTTGATTCAATTAGCTTTGTTTGAATGTGTTTGACTTTAATTTGATTCAATTAGCTTTGTAGAATGTATTAGACTTTTATTTGATTTAATTAGCTTTGTTTGAATGTATTTGACTCTCATTTGATTCAAATAGCTTTGTTTGAATGTGTTTGACTTTCATGTGATTCAAATAGCTTTGTTTGAATGTGTTTGACTTTCATTTGATTCAATTAACTTCGTAGAATGTATTTGACTTTCATTTGATTAAAATAGCTTTGTTTGAATGTGTTTGACTTTTATTTGATTCAATTAGCTTTGTTGAATGAATTTGACTTTCATTTCATTCAATTAGCTTTGTATGAATGTGTTTGACTTTCATTTGATTCAAATAGCTTTGTTTGAATGTGTTTGACTTTCATTTGATTCAATTAGCTTTGTAGAATGTATTTGACTTTCATTTGATTCAAATAGCTTTGTTTGAATGCGTTTAACTTTCATTTGATTCAATTATCTTTGTAGAATGCATTTGACTTTCATTTGATTTAATTAGCTTTGTTTTAATGTATTTGACTTTAATTTAATTCAATTTGCTTTGTAGAATGTATTAGACTTTTATTTGATTTAATTTGCTTTGTTTTAATGTATTTGACTCTCATTTGATTCAAATCGCTTTGTTTGAATGTGTTTGACTTTCATTTGATTCAAATAGCTTTGTTTGAATGTGTTTTACTTTCATTTGATTCAATTAGCTTGGTAGAATGTATTTGACTTTCATTTGATTAAAATAGCTTTGTTTGAATTTGCTTGACTTTCATTTGATTCAATTAGCTTGGTTTGAATGTGTTTGACTTTCATTTGATTCAATTAGCTTTGTAGAATGTATTTGACTTTCATTTGATTCAAATAGCTTTATTTGAATGTGTTTGACTTTCATTTGATTCAATTAGCTTTGTAGAATGTATTTGACTTTCATTTGATTCGAAATCTTTGTTTGAATGTGTTTGACTTTCATTTGATTCAATTAGCTTTGTTTGGATGTGTTTGACTTTAATTTAATTCAATTAGCTTTGTAGAATGCATTAGACTTTTATTTGATTTAATTAGCTTTGTTTGAATGTATTTGACTCTCATTTGATTCAAATAGCTTTGTTTGAATGTGTTTGACTTTCATTTGATTCAAATAGCTTTGTTTGAATGTGTTTGACTTTCATTTGATTCAATTAGCTTCGTAGAATGTATTTGACTTTCATTTGATTAAAATAGCTTTGTTTGAATGTGTTTGACTTTTATTTGATTCAATTAGCTTTGTTGAATGAATTTGACTTTCATTTCATTCAATTAGCTTTGTATGAATGTGTTTGACTTTCATTTGATTCAAATAGCTTTGTTTGAATGTGTTTGACTTTCATTTGATTCAATTAGCTTTGTAGAATGTATTTGACTTCATTTGATTCAAATAGCTTTGTTTGAATGCGTTTAACTTTCATTTGATTCAATTATCTTTGTAGAATGCATTTGACTTTCATTTGATTTAATTAGCTTTGTTTTAATGTATTTGACTTTAATTTAATTCAATTTGCTTTGTAGATTGTATTAGACTTTTATTTGATTTAATTAGCTTTGTTTTAATGTATTTGACTCTCATTTGATTCAAATCGCTTTGTTTGAATGTGTTTGACTTTCATTTGATTCAAATAGCTTTGTTGGAATGTGTTTTACTTTCATTTGATTCAATTAGCTTGGTAGAATGTATTTGACTTTCATTTGATTAAAATAGCTTTGTTTGAATGTGCTTGACTTTCATTTGATTCAATTAGCTTGGTTTGAATGTGTTTGACTTTCATTTGATTCAATTAGCTTTATAGAATGTATTTGACTTTCATTTGATTAAAATAGCTTTGTTTGAATGTGCTTGACTTTCATTTGATTCAATTAGCTTTGTTTGAATGTGTTTGACTTTCATTTGATTCAACTAGCTTTGTTGATTGAATTTGACTTTCATTTGATTCAATTAGCTTTGTTTGAATGTGTTTGACTTTCATTTGATTCAATTAGCTTTGTAGAATGTATTTGACTCTCATTTGATTCAAATAGCTTTGTTTGAATGCGTTTAACTTTCATTTGATTCAATTATCTTTGTAGAATGCATTTCACTTTCATTTGATTTAAATAACTTTGTTTAAATGCGTTGACTTTCATTTGATTCAAATAGCTTTATTTGAATGTGTTTGACTTTCATTTGTTACAATTAGCTTTGTTGAACGTATTTGACATTCATTTGATTAAAATAGCTTTGTTTGAATATGTTTGACTTTCATTTGATTCAATTAGCTTTAGTTGAATGTGTTTGACTTTCATTTGATTCAAATTGCTTTGTTGAATGTATTTCACTTTCAATTGATTCAATTAGCTTTGTTTGAATGTGTTTGACTTTCATTTGATTCAATTAGCTTTGTAGAATGTATTTGACTTTTATTTGATTTAATTAGCTTTGTTTGAATGTATTTGACTCTCATTTGATTCAAATAGCTTTGTAGAACGCATTTCACTTTCATTTGATTCAAATAGCTTTGTTTGAATGTGTTTGACTTTCATTTGATTCAATTAGCTTTGTAGAATGTATTTGACTTTCATTTGATTCAAATAGCTTTATTTGAATGTGTTTGACTTTCATTTGATTCAATTAGCTTTGTAGAATGTATTTGACTTTCATTTGATTCGAAATCTTTGTTTGAATGTGTTTGACTTTCATTTGATTCAATTAGCTTTGTTTGAATGTGTTTGACTTTAATTTAATTCAATTAGCTTTATAGAATGTATTAGACTTTTATTTGATTTAATTAGCTTTGTTTGAATGTATTTGACTCTCATTTGATTCAAATAGCTTTGTTTGAATGTGTTTGACTTTCATTTGATTCAAATAACTTTGTTTGAATGTGTTTGACTTTCATTTGATTCAATTAGCTTCGTAGAATGTATTTGACTTTCATTTGATTAAAATAGCTTTGTTTGAATGTGTTTGACTTTTATTTGATTCAATTAGCTTTGTTGAATGAATTTGACTTTCATTTGATTCAATTAGCTTTGTATGAATGTGTTTGACTTTCATTTGATTCAAATAGCTTTGTTTGAATGTGTTTGACTTTCATTTAATTCAATTAGCTTTGTAGAATGTATTTGACTTTCATTTGATTCAAATAGCTTTGTTTGAATGCGTTTAACTTTCATTTGATTCAATTATCTTTGTAGAATGCATTTGACTTTCATTTGATTTAATTAGCTTTGTTTTAATGTATTTGACTTTAATTTAATTCAATTTGCTTTGTAGAATGTATTAGACTTTTATTTGATTTAATTAGCTTTGTTTTAATGTATTTGACTCTCATTTGATTCAAATCGCTTTGTTTGAATGTGTTTGACTTTCATTTGATTCAAATAGCTTTGTTTGAATGTGTTTTACTTTCATTTGATTCAATTAGCTTTGTTTGAATGTGTTTGACTTTCATTTGAATCAATTAGCTTTGTAGAATGTATTTGACTTTCATTTGATTCGAAATCTTTGTTTGAATGTGTTTGACTTTCATTTGATTAAATTAGCTTTATTTGAATGTGTTTGACTTTCATTTGATTTAATTAGCTTTGTTTGAATGTATTTGACTCTCATTTGATTCAAATAGCTTTGTTTGAATGTGTTTGACTTTCATTTGATTCAAATAGCTTTGTTTGAATGTGTTTGACTTTCATTTGATTCAATTAGCTTTGTAGAATGTATTTGACTTTCATTTGTTTAAAATAGCTTTGTTTGAATGTGCTTGACTTTCATTTGATTCAATTAGCTTTGTTTGAATGTGTTTGACTTTCATTTGATTCAATTAGCTTTGTTGAATGAATTTGACTTTCATTTGATTCAATTAGCTTTGTTTGAATGTGTTTTGACTTTCATTTGATTCAATTAGATTTGTAGAATGTATTTGACTCTCATTTGATTCAATTAGCTTTGTTGAATGAATTTGACTTTCATTAGATTCAATTAGCTTTGTTTGAATGTGTTTGACTTTCATTTGATTAAATTAGCTTTATTTGAATGTGTTTGACTTTCATTTGATTTAATTAGCTTTGTTTGAATGTATTTGACTCTCATTTGATTCAAATAGCTTTGTTTGAATGTGTTTGACTTTCATTTGATTCAAATAGCTTTGTTTGAATGTGTTTGACTTTCATTTGATTCAATTAGCTTTGTAGAATGTATTTGACTTTCATTTGATTAAAATAGCTTTGTTTGAATGTGCTTGACTTTCATTTGATTCAATTAGCTTTGTTTGAATGTGTTTGACTTTCATTTGATTCAATTAGCTTTGTTGAATGAATTTGACTTTCATTTGATTCAATTAGCTTTGTTTGAATGTGTTTAACTTTCATTTGATTCAATTAGCTTTGTAGAATGTATTTGACTCTCATTTGATTCAAATAGCTTTGTTTGAATGCGTTTAACTTTCATTTGATTCAATTATCTTTGTAGAATGCATTTCACTTTCATTTGATTTAAATAACTTTGTTTGAATGCGTTGACTTTCATTTGATTCAAATTGCTTTATTTGAATGTGTTTGACTTTCATTTGTTACAATTAGCTTTGTTGAACGTATTTGACATTCATTTGATTAAAATAGCTTTGTTTGAATATGTTTGACTTTCATTTGATTCAGTTAGCTTTAGTTGAATGTGTTTGACTTTCATTTGATTCAATTTGCTTTGTTGAATGTATTTGACTTTCAGTTGATTCAATTAGCTTTGTTTGAATGTGTTTGACTTTCATTTGATTCAATTAGCTTTGAAGAATGTATTTGATTTTCATTTGTTTAAAATAGCTTTGTTTGAATGTGCTTGACTTTCATTTGATTCAATTAGCTTTGTTTGAATGTGTTTGACTTTCATTTGATTCAATTAGCTTTGTTGAATGAATTTGACTTTCATTTGATTCAATTAGCTTTGTTTGAATGTGTTTGACTTTCATTTGATTCAATTAGATTTGTAGAATGTATTTGACTCTCATTTGATTCAATTAGCTTTGTTGAATGAATTTGACTTTCATTAGATTCAATTAGCTTTGTTTGAATGTGTTTGACTTTCATTTGATTAAATTAGCTTTATTTGAATGTGTTTGACTTTCATTTGATTTAATTAGCTTTGTTTGAATGTATTTGACTCTCATTTGATTCAAATAGCTTTGTTTGAATGTGTTTGACTTTCATTTGATTCAAATAGCTTTGTTTGAATGTGTTTGACTTTCATTTGATTCAATTAGCTTTGTAGAATGTATTTGACTTTCATTTGATTAAAATAGCTTTGTTTGAATGTGCTTGACTTTCATTTGATTCAATTAGCTTTGTTTGAATGTGTTTGACTTTCATTTGATTCAATTAGCTTTGTTGAATGAATTTGACTTTCATTTGATTCAATTAGCTTTGTTATAATGTGTTTAACTTTCATTTGATTCAATTAGCTTTGTAGAATGTATTTGACTCTCATTTGATTCAAATAGCTTTGTTTGAATGCGTTTAACTTTCATTTGATTCAATTATCTTTGTAGAACGCATTTCACTTTCATTTGATTTAAATAACTTTGTTTGAATGCGTTGACTTTCATTTGATTCAAATTGCTTTATTTGAATGTGTTTGACTTTCATTTGTTACAATTAGCTTTGTTGAACGTATTTGACATTCATTTGATTAAAATAGCTTTGTTTGAATATGTTTGACTTTCATTTGATTCAGTTAGCTTTAGTTGAATGTGTTTGACTTTCATTTGATTCAATTTGCTTTGTTGAATGTATTTGACTTTCAGTTGATTCAATTAGCTTTGTTTGAATGTGTTTGACTTTCATTTGATTCAATTAGCTTTGTTTGAATGTGTTTGACTTTCATTTGATTCAATTAGCTTTGTAGAATGTATTTGACTTTTATTTGATTTAATTAGCTTTGTTTGAATGTATTTGACTCTCATTTGATTCAAATAGCTTTGTAGAATGCATTTCACTTTCATTTGATTCAAATAGCTTTGTTTGAATGTGTTTGACTTTCATTTGATACAATTAGCTTTGTAGAATGTATTTGACTGTCATTTGATTCAAATAGCTTTGTTTAAATGTATTTGACTCTCATTTGATTCAAATAGCTTTGTAGAATGCATTTCACTTTCATTTGATTCAAATAGCTTTGTTTGAATGTGTTTGACTTTCATTTGATACAATTAGCTTTGTAGAATGTATTTGACTGTCATTTGATTCAATTAGCTGAGTAGAATGTATTTGACTTTCATTTGAATCAAATAGCTTTGTTTGAATGTGTTTGACTTTCATTTGTTTCAATTTGCTTTGTAGAATGTATTTGACTTTCATTTTCTTCAAATAGCTTTGTTTGAATGTGTTTGACTTTCATTTGATTCAATTAGCTTTGTAGAATGTATTTGACATTCATTTAATTAAAATAACTTGGTTTGAATGTGTTTGACTTTCATTTGATTCAATTAGCTTTGTAGAATGTATTTGACTTTCATTTGATTCAAATAGCTTTATTTGAATGTTTTTGACTTTCATTTGATTCAATTAGCTTTGTAGAATGTATTTGACTTTCATTTGATTCGAAATCTTTGTTTGAATGTGTTTGACTTTCATTTGATTCAATTAGCTTTGTTTGAATGTGTTTGACTTTAATTTAAATCAATTAGCTTTGTAGAATGTATTAGACTTTTATTTGATTTAATTAGCTTTGTTTGAATGTATTTGACTCTCATTTGATTCAAATAGCTTTATTTAAATGTGTTTGACTTTTATTTGATTCAATTAGCTTTGTTGAATGAATTTGACTTTCATTTGATTCAATTAGCTTTGTATGAATGTGTTTGACTTTCATTTGATTCAAATAGCTTTGTTTGAATGTGTTTGACTTTCATTTGATTCAATTAGCTTTGTAGAATGTATTTGACTTTCATTTGATTCAAATAGCTTTGTTTGAATGCGTTTAACTTTCATTTGATTCAATTATCTTTGTAGAATGCATTTGACTTGCATTTGATTGAAATAACTTTGTTTGAATGCGTTTGACTTTCATTTGATTCAAATAGCTTTATTTGAATGTGTTTGACTTTCATTTGATACAATTAGCTTTGTTGAACGTATTTCACATTCATTTGATTAAAATAGGTTTGTTTGAATATGTTTGACTTTCATTTGATTCAATTAGCTTTAGTTGATTGTGTTTGACTTTTATTTGATTCAATTTGCTTTGTTGAATGTATTTGACTTTCAGTTGATTCAATTAGCTTTGTTTGAATGTGTTTGACTTTTATTTGATTCAATTAGCTTTGTAGAATGTATTTGACTTTTATTTGATTTAATTAGCTTTGTTTGAATGTATTTGACTCTCATTTGATTCAAATAGCTTTGTAGAATGCATTTCACTTTCATTTGATTCAAATAGCTTTTTTTGAATGTGTTTGACTTTCATTTGATACAATTAGCTTTGTAGAATGTATTTGACTGTCATTTGATTCAAATAGCTTTGTTTGAATGTGTTTGACTTTCATTTGATTCAATTAGCTTAGTAGAATGTATTTGACTTTCATTTGATTCAAATAGCTTTGTTTGAATGTGTTTGACTTTCATTTGTTTCAATTAGCTTTGTTGAATGTATTTGACTTTCACTTGATTCGAAAGCTTTGTTTGAATGTGTTTGACTTTCGTTAAATTCAATTAGCTTGTTTTGAATGTGTTTGACTTTAATTTAATTCAATTAGCTTTGTAGAATGTATTTGACTTCCATTTGATTCTATTAGCTTTGTAGAATGTATTTGACTTTAATTTGATTTTTTTAGCTTTGTTTGAATTTATTTGACTCTCATTTGATTCAAATAGCTTTGTTTGAATGTGTTTGACTTTCATTTGATTCAATTAGCTTTGTAGAATGTATTTGACTTTCATTTGATTTAAATAGCTTAATTTAAATGTGTTTGACTTTCATTTGATTCAATTAGCTTTGTAGAATGTATTTGACTTTCATTTGATTAAAATAGCTTTGTTTGAATATGCTTGACTTTCATTTGATTCAATTAGCTTTGTTTGAATGTCTTTGACTTTTATTTGATTCAATTAGCTTTGTTGAATGAATTTGACTTTCATTTGATTCAATTAGCTTTGTGTGAATGTGTTTGACTTTCTTTTGATTCAAATAGCTTTGTTTGAATGTGTTTGACTTTCATCTGATTTAATTAGCTTTGTAGAATGTATTTGACTTTCATTTGATTCAAATAGCTTTGTTTGAATGCGTTTAACTTTCATTTGATTCAATTATCTTTGTAGAACGCATTTGACTTTCATTTGATTTAAATAACTTTGTTTGAATGTGTTTGACTTTCATTTGATTCAAATAGCTTTTTTTGAATGTGTTTGACTTTCATTTGATACAATTAGCTTTGTTGAACGTATTTGACATTCATTTGATTAAAATAGCTTTGTTTGAATATGTTTGACTTTCATTTGATTCAATTAGCTTTAGTTGAATGTGTTTGACTTTCATTTGATTCAATTTGCTTTGTTGAATGTATTTGACTTTCATTTTCTTCAAATAGCTTTGTTTGAATGTGTTTAACTTTCATTTGATTCAATTAGCTTTGTAGAATGTATTTGACTTTCATTTGATTCAAATAGCTTTATTTGAATGTATTTTACTCTCATTTGATTCAAATAGCTTTGTTTGAATGTGTTTGACTTTCATTTGATTCAAATAGCTTTGTTTGAATGTGTCTTACTTTCATTTGATTCAATTAGCTTGGTAGAATGTATTTGACTTTCATTTGATACAATTAGCTTTGTAGAACGTATTTGACTTTCATTTGATTCAATTAGCTTTGTTTGAATGTGTTTGACTTTCATTTAATTCAATTAGCTTTGTTGAATGTATTTGACTTTCATTTGATTCAATTAGCTTGTTGGAATGTGTTTGACTTTCATTTGATTCAATTAGCTTTGTAGAATGTATTTGACTCTCATTTGATTCAAATAGCTTTGTTTGAATGCGTTTAACTTTCATTTGATTCAATTAGCTTTGTAGAATGTATTTTACTCTCATTTGATTCAAATAGCTTTGTTTGAATGTGTTTGACTTTCATTTGATTCAAATAGCTTTGTTTGAATGTGTCTTACTTTCATTTGATTCAATTAGCTTGGTAGAATGTATTTGACTTTCATTTGATACAATTAGCTTTGTAGAACGTATTTGACTTTCATTTGATTCAATTAGCTTTGTTTGAATGTGTTTGTGATGTGAATCAAGATGATGCAAATCATGAGGAGTCTTTTAATCCAATCAATCTTAATCATAATCAGTCCTCAAGTCCAAGTTACGGTTTGTCCAACGAGTTGGTTCTTGCGAAATCTTTTGAAGACCAAGCATTGGATGCCTTTGCTGCCCATGGTCCTTTTGTGTTGCTAATCACGACTTTACTTGTTAAAATGCTCATTACACGAATTAAAAGAAGCATGGGACAGCCTTGGGTCTTTTGGAATGACGTGAGGAAAGGAAGAGTTCAAGGGAGCTGCATTAAGAGAGTAACTAAAAGAAGCATGAATCAAGGGGGGGGTTACAAATGCATTCCAACGGTTCTTGATAAGTTGGTGGCTGTTTGCTTGGTTCATTTACTTATGATTAAAGGGAAGAGGAATCCAAGTTACAAGCAATAAACATGGCAGCAAGTTGAAGCATTCAAGAGGGCGTAAATCAAGGGGGAGTTACACGTTTTTGTGGCTGCTTATTTGATGGCTGTTTAGCTTCTTCTTAATCAGTTTTTTTTAGTGTTTTAATTACGTTAATAACAAGCTTTAAGCATCCTAATATAGCTGTTCAACTTAGGCGTCCTTTGGGGTAGTTAGAAAGCCTCAATGATTGTTGTAATAAACGCATCCTAGTCTTGTTGAATGCGTGTAGTGTAGCTGTTTTCTATTGCCTATTTAAGCCTATGTAAGTGTAGTAAGAAAACAGATTATGATGAATGAAAAAAGAAGCTTTTGCTTGAACTTATAAACTGATTATTTTGGTTGTAAAATAACCGGTTTTGTTTCCAAGTTGGACTTGAAGAGATTGAGTGGTCAAGTGAGTAATCCTTCCACGCAATTTTGCAACACCTAGTTAAGTAGAGTATTCCTTAACTAAGTAGAGCACCTAGTAGGCTTAAGTGAGAATTCCTTGCCTTCATATCCTAGTTTGTTAAGTGAGTATTCCTTACAAACCCAAGTCAATTCCATTCCTATTTCCACTAAAATAGCCACGCCATTTTCCTAGCCAAAACCCACGATAAACCTGCTCCAAAAACCCACCTAAAACCTACAATAACTTTGTTTGACTGTGTTTGACTATCATTTGATTCAATTTGCTTTGTAGAATGTATTTGACTTTCATTTTCTTCAAATAGCTTTGTTTGAATGTGTTTGACTTTCATTTGATTCAATTAGCTTTGTAGAATGTATTTGACATTCATTTTATTAAAATAGCTTTGTTTGAATGTGTTTGACTTTCATTTGATTCAATTAGCTTTGTTTGAATGTGTTTGACTTTCATTTGATTCAATTAGCTTTGTAGAATGTATTTGACTTTCAATTGATTCAAATAGCTTTGTTTGAATGTGTTTGACTTTCAATTGATTCAATTAGCTTTGTAGAATGTGTTTGACTGTCATTTGATTCAAATAGCTTTGTTTAAATGTGTTTGAATTTCATTTAGATCAATTTGCTTTGTAGAATGCATTTGACTTTCATTTGATTTAAATAACTTTGTTTGAATGCGTTTGACTTTCATTTGATTCAAATAGCTTTATTTGAATGTGTTTGACTTTCATTTGATACAATTAGCTTTGTTGAACGTATTTGACATTCATTTGATTAAAATAGCTTTGTTTGAATATGTTTGACTTTCATTTGATTCAATTAGCTTTAGTTGAATGTGTTTGACTTTCATTTGATTCAACTTGCTTTGTTGAATGTATTTGACTTTCAGTTGATTCAATTAGCTTTGTTTGAATGTGTTTGACTTTCATTTGATTCAATTAGCTTTGTAGAATGTATTTGACTTTTATTTGATTTAATTAGCTTTGTTTGAATGTATTTGACTCTCATTTGATTCAAATAGCTTTGTAGAATGCATTTCACTTTCATTTAATTCAAATAGCTTTGTTTGAATGTGTTTGACTTTCATTTGATGCAATTAGCTTTGTAGAATGTATTTGACTGTCATTTGATTCAAATAGCTTTGTTTGAATGTGTTTGACTTTAATTTGATTCAATGAGCTTAGTAGAATGTATTTGACTTTCATTTGATTCAAATAGTGATGTGTAAACTAATAGAAGGAATTAGTTTAAACAACTTAATGGATCAAACTTAAGCAAAGATTAGAGAAAGGCTTGTGTTTAGGTACGGTTTTTGTAGGTTTTAGGTGGGTTTTTGGAGCAGGTTTATCGTGGGTTTTGGCTAGGAAAATGGCGTGGCTATTTTAGTGGAAATAGGAATGGAATTGACTTGGGTTTGTAAGGAATACTCACTTAACAAACTAGGATATGAAGGCAAGGAATTCTCACTTAAGCCTACTAGGTGCTCTACTTAGTTAAGGAATACTCTACTTAACTAGGTGTTGCAAAATTGCGTGGAAGGATTACTCACTTGACCACTCAATCTCTTCAAGTCCAACTTGGAAACAAAACCGGTTATTTTACAACCAAAATAATCAGTTTATAAGTTCAAGCAAAAGCTTCTTTTTTCATTCATCATAATCTGTTTTCTTACTACACTTACATAGGCTTAAATAGGCAATAGAAAACAGCTACACTACACGCATTCAACAAGACTAGGATGCGTTTATTACAACAATCATTGAGGCTTTCTAACTACCCCAAAGGACGCCTAAGTTGAACAGCTATATTAGGATGCTTAAAGCTTGTTATTAACGTAATTAAAACACTAAAAAAAACTGATTAAGAAGAAGCTAAACAGCCATCAAATAAGCAGCCACAAAAACGTGTAACTCCCCCTTGATTTACGCCCTCTTGAATGCTTCAACTTGCTGCCATGTTTATTGCTTGTAACTTGGATTCCTCTTCCCTTTAATCATAAGTAAATGAACCAAGCAAACAGCCACCAACTTATCAAGAACCGTTGGAATGCATTTGTAACCCCCCCCTTGATTCATGCTTCTTTTAGTTACTCTCTTAATGCAGCTCCCTTGAACTCTTCCTTTCCTCACGTCATTCCAAAAGACCCAAGGCTGTCCCATGCTTCTTTTAATTCGTGTAATGAGCATTTTAACAAGTAAAGTCGTGATTAGCAACACAAAAGGACCATGGGCAGCAAAGGCATCCAATGCTTGGTCTTCAAAAGATTTCGCAAGAACCAACTCGTTGGACAAACCGTAACTTGGACTTGAGGACTGATTATGATTAAGATTGATTGGATTAAAAGACTCCTCATGATTTGCATCATCTTGATTCACATCAGTTTGACTTTCATTTGATTCAATTAGCTTTGTTGAATGTATTTGACTTTCATTTGATTCAATTAGCTTGTTGGAATGTGTTTGACTTTCATTTGATTCAATTAGCTTTGTAGAATGTATTTGACTCTCATTTGATTCAAATAACTTTGTTTGAATGTGTTTGACTTTCATTTGACTCAAATAGCTTTATTTGATTGCGTTTGACTTTCATTTGATACAATTAGCTTTGTAGAACGTATTTGACTTTCATTTGATTCAAATAGCTTTGTTTGAATGTGTTTGACTTTCATTTGATTCAATTAGCTTTGTAGAATGTATTTGACTTTCATTTGAGTCAAATAACTTTGTTTGACTGTGTTTGACTTTCATTTGTTTCAATTTGCTTTGTAGAATGTATTTGACTTTCATTTTCTTCAAATAGCTTTGTTTGAATGTGTTTGACTATCATTTGATTCAATTAGCTTTGTAGAATGTATTTGACTTTCATTTGATTCAAATAGCTTTATTTGAATGTGTTTGACTTTCATTTGATTCAATTAGCTTTGTAGAATGTATTTGACTTTCATTTGATTCGAAATCTTTGTTTGAATGTGTTTGACTTTCATTTGATTCAATTAGCTTTGTTTGAATGTGTTTGACTTTAATTTAATTCAATTAGCTTTGTAGAATGTATTAGACTTTTATTTGATTTAATTAGCTTTGTTTGAATGTATTTGACTCTCATTTGATTCAAATAGCTTTGTTTGAATGTGTTTGACTTTCATTTGATTCAAATAGCTTTGTTTGAATGTGTTTGACTTTCATTTGATTCAATTAGCTTCGTAGAATGTATTTGACTTTCATTTGATTAAAATAGCTTTGTTTGAATGTGTTTGACTTTTATTTGATTCAATTAGCTTTGTTGAATGAATTTGACTTTCATTTGATTCAATTAGCTTATTATGAATGTGTTTGACTTTCATTTGATTCAAATAGATTTGTTTGGATGTGTTTGACTTTCATTTGATTCAATTAGCTTTGTAGAATGTATTTGACTTTCATTTGATTCAAATAGCTTTGTTTGAATGCGTTTAACTTTCATTTGATTCAATTATCTTTGTAGAATGCATTTGACTTTCATTTGATTGAAATAACTTCGTTTGAATGCGTTTGACTTTCATTTGATTCAAATAGCTTTATTTGAATGTGTTTGACTTTCATTTGATATAATTAGCTTTGTTGAACGTATTTCACATTCATTTGATTAAAATAGCTTTGTTTGAATATGTTTGACTTTCGTTTGATTCAATTAGATTTAGTTGATTGTGTTTGACTTTGATTTGATTCAATTAGCTTTGTAGAATGTATTTGACTTTTATTTGATTTAATTAGCTTTGTTTGAATGTATTTGACTCTCATTTGATTCAAATAGCTTTGTAGAATGCATTTCACTTTCATTTGATTCAAATAGCTTTGTTTGAATGTGTTTGACTTTCATTTGATACAATTAGCTTTGTAGAATGTATTTGACTGTCATTTGATTCAGATAGCTTTGTTTGAATGTGTTTGACTTTCATTTGATTCAATCAGCTTAGTATAATGTATTTGACTTTCATTTGAATCAAATAGCTTTGTTTGAATGTGTTTGACTTTCATTTGTTTCAATTAGCTTTGTAGAATGTATTTGACTTTCACTTGATTCGAAAGCTTTGTTTGAATGTGTTTGACTTTTGTTAAATTCTATTAGCTTGTTTTGAATGTGTTTGACTCTTATTTAATTCAATTAGCTTTGTAGAATGTATTTGACTTCCATTTGATTTAATTAGCTTTGTTTGAATGTATTTGACTTTTATATGATTCAATTAGCTTTGTAGAATGTATTTGACTTTTATTGGATTTAATTAGCTTTGTTTGAATGTGTTTGACTTTCATTTGATTCAATTAGCTTTGTAGAATGTATTTGACTTTCATTTGAATCAAATAACTTTGTTTGACTGTGTTTGACTATCATTTGATTCAATTTGCTTTGTAGAATGTATTTGACTTTCATTTTCTTCAAATAGCTTTGTTTGAATGTGTTTGACTTTCATTTGATTCAATTAGCTTTGTAGAATGTATTTGACATTCATTTTATTAAAATAGCTTTGTTTGAATGTGTTTGACTTTCATTTGATTCAATTAGCTTTGTTTGAATGTGTTTTGACTTTCATTTGATTCAATTAGCTTTGTAGAATGTATTTGACTTTCAATTGATTCAAATAGCTTTGTTTGAATGTGTTTGACTTTCAATTGATTCAATTAGCTTTGTAGAATGTGTTTGACTGTCATTTGATTCAAATAGCTTTGTTTAAATGTGTTTGAATTTCATTTAGATCAATTTGCTTTGTAGAATGCATTTCACTTTCATTTGATTTATATAGCTTTGTTTGAATGTGTTTGACTTTCATTTAAATTAAAAAGTTTTTTTTGAATGTGTTTGACTTTCATTTGATTTAAAAGGCTTTGTTTGAATGTGTTTGACTTTCATTTGATTCAATTAGCTTTGTAGAATGTATTTTACTTTTATTTGATTTAATTAGCTTTGTTTGAATTTATTTGACTCTCCTTTGATTCAAATTGCTTTGTTTGAATGTGTTTGACTTTCATTTAATTCAATTAGCTTTGTAGAATGTATTTGACTTCCATTTGATTCAAAATCTTTGTTTGAATGTGTTTGACTTTCATTTGATTCAATTAGCTTTGTTTGAATGTGTTTGACTTTAATTTAATTCAATTAGCTTTGCAGAATGTATTAGACTTTTATTTGATTTAATTAGCTTTATTTTATGTATTTGACTCTCATTTGATTCAAATAGCATTGTTTGAATGTGTTTGACTTTCATTTGATTAAAATAGCTTTGTTTGAATGTGCTTGACTTTCATTTGATTCAATTAGCTTAGTTGGAATGTGTTTGACTTTCATTTGATTCAATTAGCTTTGTTGAATGTATTTGACTCTCATTTGATTCAATTAGCTTTGTTTGAATGTGTTTGACTTTCATTTGATTCAATTAGCTTTGTAGAATGTATTTGACTCTCATTTGATTCAAATAGCTTTGTTTGAATGCGTTTCACTTTCATTTGATTCAATTAGCTTTGTAGAATACATTTCACTTTAATTTAATTTAAACAACTTTGTTTGAATGTGTTAGACTTTCATTTGACTCAAATAGCTTTATTTGATTGCGTTTGACTTTCATTTGTTACAATTAGCTTTGTAAAACGAATTGTACTTTCATTTGATTCAAATAGCTTTGTTTGAATGTGTTTGACTTTCATTTGATTCAATTAGCTTTGTAGAATGTATTTGACTTTAATTTGAGTCAAATAACTTTGTTTGACTGTGTTTGACTTTCATTTGTTTCAATTTGCTTTGTAGAATGTATTTGACTTTCATTTTCTTCAAATAGCTTTGTTTGAATGTGTTTGACTTTCATTTGATTCAATTACCTTTGTAGAATGTATTTGACATTCATTTAATTAAAATAGCTTTGTTTGAATGTGTTTGACTTTCATTTGATTCAATTAGCTTTGTTTGAATGTGTTTGACTTTCATTTGATTCAATTAGCTTTGTAGAATGTATTTGACTTTTATTGGATTTAATTAGCTTTGTTTGAATGTGTTTGACTTTCATTTGATTCAATTAGCTTTGTAGAATGTATTTGACTTTCATTTGAATCAAATAACTTTGTTTGACTGTGTTTGACTATCATTTGATTCAATTTGCTTTGTAGAATGTATTTGACTTTCATTTTCTTCAAATAGCTTTGTTTGAATGTGTTTGACTTTCATTTGATTCAATTAGCTTTGTAGAATGTATTTGACATTCATTTTATTAAAATAGCTTTGTTTGAATGTGTTTGACTTTCATTTGATTCAATTAGCTTTGTTTGAATGTGTTTGACTTTCATTTGATTCAATTAGCTTTGTAGAATGTATTTGACTTTCAATTGATTCAAATAGCTTTGTTTGAATGTGTTTGACTTTCAATTGATTCAATTAGCTTTGTAGAATGTGTTTGACTGTCATTTGATTCAAATAGCTTTGTTTAAATGTGTTTGAATTTCATTTAGATCAATTTGCTTTGTAGAATGCATTTCACTTTCATTTGATTTATATAGCTTTGTTTGAATGTGTTTGACTTTCATTTAAATTAAAAAGTTTTTTTTGAATGTGTTTGACTTTCATTTGATTTAAAAGGCTTTGTTTGAATGTGTTTGACTTTCATTTGATTCAATTAGCTTTGTAGAATGTATTTTACTTTTATTTGATTTAATTAGCTTTGTTTGAATTTATTTGACTCTCCTTTGATTCAAATTGCTTTGTTTGAATGTGTTTGACTTTCATTTAATTCAATTAGCTTTGTAGAATGTATTTGACTTCCATTTGATTCAAAATCTTTGTTTGAATGTGTTTGACTTTCATTTGATTCAATTAGCTTTGTTTGAATGTGTTTGACTTTAATTTAATTCAATTAGCTTTGCAGAATGTATTAGACTTTTATTTGATTTAATTAGCTTTATTTTATGTATTTGACTCTCATTTGATTCAAATAGCATTGTTTGAATGTGTTTGACTTTCATTTGATTAAAATAGCTTTGTTTGAATGTGCTTGACTTTCATTTGATTCAATTAGCTTAGTTGGAATGTGTTTGACTTTCATTTGATTCAATTAGCTTTGTTGAATGTATTTTGACTCTCATTTGATTCAATTAGCTTTGTTTGAATGTGTTTGACTTTCATTTGATTCAATTAGCTTTGTAGAATGTATTTGACTCTCATTTGATTCAAATAGCTTTGTTTGAATGCGTTTCACTTTCATTTGATTCAATTAGCTTTGTAGAATACATTTCACTTTAATTTAATTTAAACAACTTTGTTTGAATGTGTTAGACTTTCATTTGACTCAAATAGCTTTATTTGATTGCGTTTGACTTTCATTTGTTACAATTAGCTTTGTAAAACGAATTGTACTTTCATTTGATTCAAATAGCTTTGTTTGAATGTGTTTGACTTTCATTTGATTCAATTAGCTTTGTAGAATGTATTTGACTTTAATTTGAGTCAAATAACTTTGTTTGACTGTGTTTGACTTTCATTTGTTTCAATTTGCTTTGTAGAATGTATTTGACTTTCATTTTCTTCAAATAGCTTTGTTTGAATGTGTTTGACTTTCATTTGATTCAATTACCTTTGTAGAATGTATTTGACATTCATTTAATTAAAATAGCTTTGTTTGAATGTGTTTGACTTTCATTTGATTCAATTAGCTTTGTTTGAATGTCTTTGACTTTCATTTGAATCAATTAGCTTTGTTTGAATGTCTTAGACTTTCATTTAACTCAAATAGCTTTATTTGATTGCGTTTGACTTTCATTTGATACAATTAGCTTTGTAAAACGAATTTGACTTTCATTTGATTCAAATAGCTTTATTTGAATGTGTTTGACTTTCATTTGATTCAATTAGCTTTGTAGAATGTATTTGACTTTCATTTGATTCAATTAGCTTTGTAGAATGTATTTGACTTTAATTTGAGTCAAATAACTTTGTTTGACTGTGTTTGACTTTCATTTGTTTCAATTTGCTTTGTATAATGTATTTGACTTTCATTTTCTTCAAATAGCTTTGTTTGAATGTGTTTGACTTTCGTTTGATTCAATTAGCTTTGTAGAATGTATTTGACATTCATTTAATTGAAATAGCTTTGTTTGAATGTGTTTGACTTTCATTTGATTCAATTAGCTTTGTTTGAATGTCTTTGACTTTCATTTGATTCAATTAGCTTTGTTTGAATGTCTTAGACTTTCATTTGACTCAAATAGCTTTATTTGATTGCGTTTGACTTTCATTTGATACATTATCTTTGTAGAATGTATTAGACTTTTATTTGATTTAATTAGCTTTGTAGAATGTATTTGACATTCATTTAATTAAAATAGCTTTGTTTGAATGTGTTTAACTTTCATTTGATTCAATTAGCTTTGTTTGAATGTGTTTGACTTTAATTTAATTCAATTAGCTTTGCAGAATGTATTAGACTTTTATTTGATTTAATTAGCTTTGTTTTTAATGTATTTGACTCTCATTTGATTCAAATAGCATTGTTTGAATGTGTTTGACATTCATTTGATTCAAATAGCTTTGTTTGAATGTGTTTTTACTTTCATTTGATTCAATTAGCTTTGTAGAATGTATTTGACTTTCATTTGATTAAAATAGCTTTGTTTGAATGTGCTTGACTTTCATTTGATTCAATTAGCTTAGTTTGAATGTGTTTGACTTTCATTTGATTCAATTAGCTTTGTTGAATGTATTTGACTCTCATTTGATTTAATTAGCTTGTTTGAATGTGTTTGACTTTCATTTGATTCAATTAGCTTTGTAGAATGTATTTGACTCTCATTTGATTTAAATAGCTTTGTTTGAATGCGTTTAAACTTTCATTTGATTCAATTAGCTTTGTAGAATACATTTCACTTTAATTTAATTTGAACAACTTTGTTTGAATGTGTTAGACTTTCATTTGACTCAAATAGCTTTATTTGATTGCGTTTGACTTTCATTTGATACAATTAGCTTTGTAAAACGAATTTGACTTTCATTTAATTCAAATAGCTTTGTTTGAATGTGTTTGACTTTCATTTGATTCAATTAGCTTTGTAGAATGTGGTTTTACTTTTATTTGATTTAAATTAGCTTTGTTTGAATTTTTTGACTCTCCTTTGATTCAAATTGCTTTGTTTGAATGTGTTTGACTTTCATTTGATTCAATTAGCTTTGTAGAATGTATTTGACTTTCATTTGATTCAAATAGCTTTATTTGAATGTGTTTGACTTTCATTTAATTCAATTAGCTTTGTAGAATGTATTTGACTTTCATTTGATTCAAAATCTTTGTTTGAATGTGTTTGACTTTCATTTGATTCAATTAGCTTTGTTTGAATGTGTTTGACTTTAATTTAATTCATTAGCTTTGCAGAATGTATTAGACTTTTATTTGATTTAATTAGCTTTATTTTAATGTATTTGACTCTCATTTGATTCAAATAGCATTGTTTTGAATGTGTATGACTTTCATTTGATTCAAATAGCTTTGTTTGAATGTGTTTTACTTTCATTTGATTCAATTAGCTTTGTAGAATGTATTTGACTTTCATTTGATTAAAATAGCTTAGTTTGAATGTGCTTGACTTTCATTTGATTCAATTAGCTTAGTTTGAATGTGTTTGACTTTCATTTGATTCAATTTGCTTTGTTGAATGTATCTGACTCTCATTTGATTCAATTAGCTTTGTTTGAATGTGTTTGACTTTCATTTGATTCAATTAGCTTTGTAGAATGTATTTGACTCTCATTTGATTCAAATAGCTTTGTTTGAATGCGTTTAACTTTCATTTGATTCAATTAGCTTTGTAGAATACATTTCATTTAATTTAATTTAAACAACTTTGTTTGAATGTGTTAGACTTTCATTTGACTCAAATAGCTTTATTCGATTGCGTTTGACTTTCATTTGATACAATTAGCTTTGTAAAACGAATTTGACTTTCATTTGATTCAAATAGCTTTGTTTGAATGTGTTTGACTTTCATTTGATTCATTAGCTTTGTAGAATGTATTTGACTTTAATTTGAGTCAAATAACTTTGTTTGATTGTGTTTGACTTTTCATTTTGTTTCAATTTGCTTTGTAGAATGTATTTGACTTTCATTTTGAATCAAATAACTTTGTTTGACTGTGTTTGACTATCATTTGATTCAATTTGCTTTGTAGAATGTATTTGACTTTCATTTTCTTCAAATAGCTTTGTTTGAATGTGTTTGACTTTCATTTGAGTTCAATTAAGCTTTTGTAGACATGTTAATTTGACCATTTCATTTTTAGTAAAATAGGGCTTTGTAGTTGTTTTTTTTTGAATGTGTTTGACTTTCATTTGATTCAATTAGCTTTGTTTGAATGTTTGACTTTCATTTGATTCAATTAGCTTTGTAGAATGTATTTGACTTTCAATTGATTCAAATAGCTTTGTTTGAATGTGTTTGACTTTCAATTGATTCAATTAGCTTTGTAGAATGTGTTTGACTGTCATTTGATTCAAATAGCTTTGTTTAAATGTGTTTGAATTTCATTTGATCAATTTGCTTTGTAGAATGCATTTCACTTTCATTTGATTTATATAGCTTTGTTTGAATGTGTTTGAATTTCATTTAAATTAAAAGCTTTTTTTGAATGTGTTTGACTTTCATTTGATTTAAAAGCTTTGTTTGAATGTGTTTGACTTTCATTTTGATTCAATTAGCTTTGTAGAATGTATTTACTTTTATTTGATTTAATTAGCTTTGTTTAAATTTATTTGACTCTTTGATTCAAATTGCTTTGTTTGAATGTGTTTGACTTTCATTTAATTCAATTAGCTTTGTAGAATGTATTTGACTTCATTTGATTCAAATCTTTGTTTGAATGTGTGTTTGACTTTCATTTGATTCAATTAGCTTTGTTTGAATGTGTTTGACTTTAATTTAATTCAATTAGCTTTCAGAATGTATTAGACTTTTATTTGATTTAATTAGCTTTATTTTAATGTATTTGACTCTCATTTGATTCAAATAGCATTGTTTGAATGTGTTTGACTTTCATTTGATTCAAATAGCTTTGTTTGAATGTGTTTTACTTTCATTTGATTCAATTAGCTTTTAGAATGTATTTGACTTTCATTTGATTAAAATAGCTTTGTTTGAATGTGCTTGACTTTCATTTGATTCAATTAGCTTGTTGAATGTGTTTGACTTTCATTTGATTCAATTAGCTTTGTTGAATGTATTTGACTCTCATTTGATTCAATTAGCTTTGTTTGAATGTGTTTGACTTTCATTTGATTCAATTAGC